>NC_084992.1:4425294-4445380 GCF_963691925.1 Scomber scombrus
GTGATTGAAGTGGGAGAAGTGCATCACGCTTTCACCACTGCCAAAAATACTGCCATCCTCAGTAGTGAAGTGGTGGTAGTCGTCGGTGGTGAAGTGGTGGTAGTCGTCGGTGGTGAAGTGTGGTGTGAAGGTAGGTTTCACACAGGTGAAGTGTGCGTCGGTGTCATTGCCAGAAGATTGGAAGAAAACAAAGCCTGTTGTGTTACTTTGGGTGTGGTTGCTGATCCAGTCCTCGTACTGGGACACGCGGGCGTAGACTCCAGGCTTCATAGCCACGGCACAGCCGTCACCAAAACTTACAACTCCACTCTGGATCCAGATTTGGCCCATTTTGGTCACCATTGGTCCTCCTGAGTCTCCCTGTGGAAAGAGATTGTTGATAGTTTTTTTGAGACAGATGTTCTCTTTTGTTGGAAGACCAATCTCAAAAACGTCCGTTCTGCTAAGGCATGAATCCTACTATACTCTTTCTCATGAATGTCTAGTGTCAGTGGAAAATTAAAGCGTTATTTTAATCAATAAAATGGGAAATGTACTTATTTTGCACATCTGACGATTATGATATTTCTGTTGTATTATCTCTGTGCGTTCAGTATATGCATAGCTTTGTGATTTGATGAATATATATAAACTTTTTTCCCTACAATGTTTAACTTATTTTCTTTTCAGTACTTTACTAGTTAGATGCAAACCTGCATTTGTTGTGCTTGTACTTGTACTACGTGCAATGACAACAAAGTTTACTCTAATCTAATGTGTTTAGCACAAAAAATGGAAACCATGGGAACCGGTTATCCTCCATATGAACTATTACATCAACGAAAACTAACACAATACATTATATTGGTTAACAACCTTTTTTTTCCCACAACAAAAACAAGACAGAAACTAAATTAAAAGAACAACAGTTAATAATGAGAGTATTACAATTTTCGATGACTACACAATCACATGAATGGATATATAAACCAATATCTTTCTTTCAAGCAGTATCCAAAGATCTGGACGCACCTGTCCTAATGACTAAAAAAAAAAATCTGACATCGCTCAGACATATTTCGGAACGTTACATTAATATTCAGCTCCTTCAAGTGGTAATGTTAGTCCATAAATTACACTAATGAAATCATCTCATAATTTAGTTAGCTACTAAATTAGTTAGCCAGCTATCCAAAGGGAATACTAGATGGTTTGATTGGTCTAACTTACTTATGGAATAACGTTATTAGCCTATAAATTCTACTTGATTAGTTGCATCCACAAAGTCCCACTGAAAATTAAAAAAACAATATGCAAAAACAACTGGGACATACAACAAGAACTGGCAGACCAGTACACTGATATTCATTGAGGTTAGCTAATATTAACCAATATTATCTAAGGATAGAAGTAGAATAAAAAGAATCATGAAGTCTATTCTTGTCAAGTGACTGAGACCAAAACTAATTCGTGCTGGATATAAAATATACATTATAAGTGGGATGACCTCTCTCTCACCTATCTGGGAAGACAGTCAAGAAGGGAAATGCACCAACAAAAAAAAAGGTGGTCACCTGACAAGAGTCCTTCCCTCCTTCTTTGTACCCAGCACAGATCATGTTCTTGGTGATTTGGTCATGATAGTAACAATTGCACTCATTGTGTCCTGTTATTGGTACATCCACCTCCTGAAGGATGTCGCCGTTGTTAGAACTATCTAATTGGACAGATTTCAAAAGGTAAGATTCAACCTGGTCTATTAAGAAATCATTTAAGAATCATGTAGCATAAACAGAATGCAATCCTCCATTTTGGCTATACAGTCTGTGAACTTACTTTTAGTGGCACCCCAGCCAGTGACCCAGTTGATTGTCCCGGCGTGGAAAGTGCTGCCTTCTGAGGCCAAGCAGACCGGCTGTATGTAGTCAGTAAAACTCACAGAGTCATTCAGCTTCAGAAGAGCTATGTCGTTGTCGTAGGTCAAGGGGTCGTAGTGCGGATGGGTTATGACCTTAACAACTGCCCGTGACACCTCATTGACGTTGCTACCAGACTGGCTGTGGCGACCAAGGTAGACGACTAGGGACCCTCTGGAAGACACACAAAAAAGTCAATTCTTCACTGTTAACTGTTGATATCAAATTGAGTATCAGTTAACTTTCTCAAACTTTAGCCCCCATTTACACCTTTATTTAATATTACCTGGATAAAGACAGCCAATTCGCAGAGATATATGTTTATACCACCATTTGTCTAACCCTAACCCTAACCCATCTCCTTCGCATAGAGTTGATTGTGGCCTGTGGAATGTTGGTCCACTCCTCTTCAATGGCTGTGCGAAGTTGCTGGATATTGTTAACTGGCCACAATCAACAACCTGATCAACTCTATGCAAAGGAGATGGGTTATTAGGGTTAGGCAAATGGTGGTCACACCAGATACTGACTGGTTTTCTGATCCCCCCAGACCCCCTCAATAAAGCAAAACTGCACATTTCAGAGTGGCCTTTTATTGTGCCAGCCTAAGGCACACCTGTGCAATATTCATGCTGTCTAATCAGCATCTGGATATGCCACACCTGTGAGGTGGGATGGATTATCTGGGCAAAGGAGAAGTGCTCACTAACACAGATTTAGACAGATTTGTGAACAATATTTGAGAGAAATAGGTCTTTTGTGTATATAGACAATGTTTTAGATCTTTGAATTCAGCTTATGAAAAATGGGAGCAAAAACAAAAGTGTTGCGTTTATATTTTTTTTCAGTGTATTTTAGCTCTACAGAGGAAAAATAGTCAAGATAATGTGGTAAGTCTAGTTCTTATTCTGCAAGTCATGCTGAGACTTCTTTTTGAGTTGTTGACATAACTTGATGTTGACATGCAGGTAATGTTAACAGATGAAACGTAGATGGTTGTAGTCACCTGCCAGACGCAGGACCCATTATTCTTGCAGATTGTATGATTGGTGACATGTGACAAGAGGCAATGTGTGTGACAGATCTGAATAATGAATCTTAAAACTTGTTTTCATTGCCTGTAGAACAGAGGCAAAAATAACAATACTGCAGGCCAGCATGTGTGGTTTCTGATTGGTATGATAAAAACCCAGCTGATTGTTCAACAACAGTTATTGTAATATTATTTTAACTGTTCTGTTTCTATGTGTGTTGCACATAGTGCTTGGCTCTCGTGTGAGCTGTATCTAATAAATGATCTAAGGTAATAGTTGTGTCTCAAAATACAACAGCAGCAAACCAAAAGAATAAAGCTTGAATAAGGCAACTTATCAGAGTGTTTCCTTACTCAGCTATGCAGTGAGCAGCTGTTAGCACCCAATGCTCGTTGATCAGGGAGCCTCCACAGTGATGTGTGCCATCAAGATATAAACCGGCCTGCCATGGCCAACTCCCTGGAGACGAATTTTGACCTCCAACAATTCTGGGGTTGAGTGTCGCCTTGCCGCATGCTGACAGGAGAGATGAGAGTTAAACATTGTGCCTAAATGACTAAATATGTCATCTAAAACTGGAAGAACTCAGATTTGGGATAGTTTAAAGCAGCTAATGTTGGCTGGAGGCTGGAAGGTAGGAATTGTTGTCAGTTCACTTTGGATTAAATGACGGACTAATCATAACTCTCATATTTTCTACATTCCAGACACTCATCTTTTTATTATCTGATGTTGGCATGAACATACCATACAAGTTGGAAACTGGTTTTTATGGCAACTCCTTTTAACGTGGAAACTGCAGTCAGTTCAAGTTAATAAAAATGCAGAGTGGCACTACATTGCTTTGTGATGGGCGCACTTAACTTAAAGTCTATCTTATTTAAAAAGTAAATAATAAATACTTGAGAAATGGCAGCTAGATGTACTTAAAGCAAATTGGCCCCATTTAGAGTACTAGAGCACATTTGACCAAAGTATACTTTTAAGTAGTCTAATCTATAACAATGCATATTTTATAAACTGGTCACCTTAATAGTAACTAAAGCTATGAAATAAATATATAGTGGAGTTAAAAGCACAATATTTCCCTCTGAATTGTAGTGGAGTAGAAATAAACAGTAGCATAAAATGGAAATACTCAAGTAAAGTGCCTCAAAATTGTACATTACACTTAATTTAGAGTGATTTTCTCCAATTATATTTTCTTGTTTATTATTTCAGGTTTGCTAGTTAAAGCTGTGTTGTGTAGTAATACTTATGTAATCACAACACTTCATGCTTTTCATGTTTAATACAAATCTAATCATGGTGGAGAAACTTGAATGTTTTTCTCATTAATACACCTGACAAAGCTAACATGGATAAAGTAAGTACAAATATGTATAAAATGTATAAAACATAGCTTGTTTTAAGTCTTAAATATTACCCATACTGTGTTTATATATTACATAACTACTCTAAGCTGGCAGGAGGAAGTTGAAGAACTTGTAAAGTAGGTTTTGGATACTTACCAGGCTGCTGTGATTGACAACCTGAAATATGAAACACACACAGGGAAAAAGAGAGAAATATGTTGTTTAGGGTGTAGTAGATGACATTAACACTTTCATTGTCAACTTCAAGTTTAGGTGTCACTCCCCTTTATTTCTAGTGATACCTTTCTCACTGTGAATTCGCAGCAGACTATTATTACATATTTGGTAACACAGAGTTCAGGCAGCATTTGTTCATACTAAAGAAGGAATGCTTACTGATGTTTGTACTGCTTTTGACAATAATAAAACATAACGTATCATGAGGCTTATGCTCTATATCCCTCTGCATGCCTGATGACTCACTGCTCATTGTTCTCAGAGCTGTCAGTCATCAGTTCTTTCTCTCAAATGTTAATCTACTTAGATGCTTCAACACCCACTGCGTTTTTGAGGTTGTTCAACCTGTATTAAAAGAATTTGGCTCTTGTTAATCAGCAGCAGCTTGTAAATAAAGAAAACATGAAGTGCAGCTTGATATAGCTTTGTTGGAATGCCTGATTGATAGATAGTCAGGTATGAACGTAAACTATACCTCAGTTATTTTTTATGAGATAATATTACCAAAAATATGTGACTCTATTAAACCATGTGGGTTTTCTTTTTTTCATTTTCATAATTGCAAAACAAAAATAAAGTAAACAGGAATCCAAATGTAATATATTAGTACTACAAATGAAGCAGAGTGGAAAGCAACTGATTACATGCACTGACATTAATGGATTTTTGACAGTTTTTACTTATACTTTAGGACATCTGATGAAACATCTGGTAAAAAATTTAATTCAGCTATTTTGACCCAGTCAGGAGGAATTTTCCATCTCCTGTTGCTTTGAACCCATTTTCCCATCTCAACACAGCTGTGAGGGGCTGCGAGACAGCTTTCTGACAACAACAAGGTGTGCATCACTTTAAAGAACATCACTGAGCAGTGAATGGCTAGAGGAGTTTATTCTTATTGAAATGGTTGCTGTCAGGATGCCTTTCATAGTAACCAGATGGAAACATGCTTTATGTAGCTGCTTTTTTATTTAACTTGAGAAGTTTTTAACACAAATAAACTTAAGGAAAAAAAGTGGTTGAACTCCTTCTACACTCCGAAGTTACTACACCCAAGTAAAAGTTGGGTAAAAATGTATTTCTTACCTTTGGTTAAAAGAGCGACGACCACAGCGAAACCACACAGAATCTGGTGGAGAGCCATTTTTAACAATGCCTCCTTCACTCTTGTCAAAACCTTTTATAGCTGTATTTCCTTATGCTCAGCTCCTCCCATAGTGTCATATCTACCACTACATACGTATCATTAATTTTACCTTTCACCGACCGCGCCGAGTCACACAGCTCAGGGCAAAACAAAAGATGTTCTGCATGTGACTGCAGCATCTGGTCAAACATGATTGTCTTCATGCTTGTGTTTGCGTGCCACATTTGCACACACACAAACTTGCACAGTAGTTATGAGGAATCATAAAAGACCATAATCCTGTATGTTACAACAATAGAACCAAGGGTTAGGTTGGCTTCAGTCTTGTTAATTGTATTATGTGGATGTTCCCCAGGGGTCCTTACCCAACCCTAACCCTATTCGAACCCATTTCATTTTGAACTGACATGCTTCCTTTGGGGTACATGATATAATATTTCTCCATAACCTCCACTTACAATGCTATGTGAATGATACCCAGCATAATATTCTAATAAAATCCAGCAACATGAACCTGGTTTTAGCTCCTTTTTAGACACTGGTAAAGTGTCGTTTAGAAGTAAAAGTTTGTTTTATGTCGCTCACCATAAATGCATGTTGTTTCAATCGGCGGAGATGTGGAAATCTCTGTACTGGTGGTGGTTGTTTCGTGGATGTTTTCGGTCATTGTGATGGGAGCGGTGGACAATAGTGGGTGGCTTGAAGTTGTTTCATCTGAAAATGGAGGCATTGTATTAACAGGGTGCAATGTTCATACAGTATAAACTCTTTTGTTTGGTCCCTCATTCAAGTTTCAAGTCTCTCAAGTCTCTGTACTGAGAGGATCAGTGGTTGACCTTATCGCAGTGGTGTTTTGTTTTTACATATCTGGCATCACTATAGTGGTGGACAAGAATGAGTTTTTTAGAGTTTCTTTTTTGATATTGATATAGTTAAGTTTACATGCTTTGTCCCCCAAGGCTTGCTATTTCCCATGTTCAACTGACACTGTACTGTCATTGGATCACATACTTAAACATGTAAACTAATCCAATTTAATACTATGTGACATACACGTAGATTTATATTTATCAAAAAGTGGCACAGATGACTCGTTAAAGCTTCCAGCCTTTCTACTGTTCCTGAATTATTGTAACAACAATGGAACAATGCTCATTATTCTATTAAATATGACTCAGGTTCAGCTTCAAACTATTTGTATTCCATGTTAGGCTTATTCGATTTATTGTTGTTTTATTTTTATTTAAAGTTAAGGCATCATGTTTGTGGTTTTGTGATTTCTTTTATAGGTCCCAATAACATACCAGATGTAATCTCTGTCCTGGTTGTGCTTCCCTCAATTGTGATTATTTCATCTGAGGTCACTTGGGTGGCGGCGGTTGTGGACAAATCTGGTTTGTAGAGAGTTTCATTGACAAAATTGACACATAATGTAAAATAAAACTAGTTTCTAAAGAGGGAATCCTCTCTTCTCATGCTAAATCTATTTACTGAATTTGGTGAAGTTAAACACTTTAATGATATTTACGGTGATATTTTTTGTAATAGAAAGAACTACTTAGCATGAGCACCAAAATATCCACAAAAAACCTTTCACCAAAACTGAGATGGACCCACTCACCGTTTCTTTCATCTCCATAACAGACAAAAGCGAGCTCCATGCTGCAGTCCTCATCTGACCATACACCTGCGTTGCCCAGATTAGTGGCAGCGCACTCCTCGTTCCCTCCAGCATTATCAGGCTGTCCTTGCCTCCAGTTGCGGTATGCGGAGCCACTCTGGTCCGACCATGACCATGTCCCGCTGTTTAGGTGCAGTCCAATCCAGGCCTTCTTTGTGTAGCCTCCAGTGGTGCTCTGAGCTGTCTTCATGACTCGATTTTGTTCCTCGATGTCATTCACCGTGGCCAGGTCAGTGTAACGCTCTCTGCAGTATGTCTGGGCCTCCGACCAGGCCAGGTTTCTACTTATGAAGTGGTACTGGTGAGGAGGGCAGCCGGTGACAGAACATCGGACTGTGGATGGAGGACACTGCTGTTTATCAACAGGAAGTCAATCATTGCTTATGCCAATCTACATCTTATGCACTTGTTGTGTTTTCTTATTGTATTGTATTGTTCATTATGTCCTTGTTTATCATTGTATATTTTTAACAAGTGATGTGTTGGTCACTACATCTCCTGTAAAGCACTTTGTGACTCATTGTCTGTGAAAAGCTCTATATAAATACATTTTCTTCTTCTTATACGCCAAATTTCAGCTTTTCATAAAATGGCTACAAGGACAAGAAAGAACTTCGACTTACTTAAACACACTGGTGCTTTCAGATATATACTAACATCAGTATGCTAACATGCTCACAATGACAGAGTTGACTGATTATCACTAAATACAAAATTAGTTATTTGGGCTTATGAAATAATTTGAATGAAGGTTAAAAATACTAAAAGCTTATGTCCAAACTGACTATGACGTTTAGTTACCATGTGCAGTTGAGGTGTCATGAGGGTATAAGGGTAAATATGGAAACCTAATAATGGATGTTTTTCTCTAAAGCATATAATTTAAACTTGTGATTCTTAAACCCTTTGTAGGTCACATCAAGAAAGTGCTATTTAAAAAAACATTAATTTGTTTTTCCTACCTATTTGAGGCCATGACAACATAAAACATAGATTTTTTTCCCTCATTGACGTTTGGGTTAAATAGATTTTGTTGACACAAAGTGATACCTACCAAATGGTGGAGCAGACCTACAAAGGGTTAAAAATAAATGTAATTTCACCCACCTGTAATGGGTCTTGTCTGGTCTACCTCTGGTGAGGTAACATCTGTAACGAGATATCCAGTGGTTGATTCTTCTACGTATTCAGTGGTTGATTCTTCTATGTATCCAGTGGTTGATTCTTCTACGTATCCAGTGGTTGATTCTTCTACGTATCCTGTGGTTGATTCTTCTACGTGTCCTGTGGTTGATTCTTCTACATGTCCTGTGGTTGATTCTTCTACGTATCCAGTGGTTGATTCTTCTACATGTCCAGTGGTTGATTCTTCTACATATCCAGTGGTTGATTCTTCTAAATGTCCAGTGGTTGATTCTTCTACATGTCCAGTGGTTGATTCTTCTAGATGTCCCGTAGTTGATTCTTCTACATGTCCAGTGGTTGATTCTTCTAGATGTCCTGAAGTTGATTCTTCTACGTATCCAGTGGTTGATTCTTTTACATGTCCAGTGGTTGATTCTTCTAAATGTCCAGTGGTTGATTCTTCTACATGTCCAGTGGTTGATTCTTCTACGTATCCAGTGGTTGATTCTTCTACGTATCCAGTGGTTGATTCTTCTACGTATCCACTGGTTGATTCTTCTACGTATCCAGTGGTTGATTCTTCTACATGTCCAGTGGTTGATTCTTCTACATGTCCAGTGGTTGATTCTTCTACGTATCCAGTAGTTGATTCTTCTACATGTCCAGTGGTTGATTCTTCTACGTATCCAGTGGTTGATTCTTCTACGTATCCAGTGGTTGATTCTTCTACGTATCCAGTGGTTGATTCTTCTACATGTCCAGTGGTTGATTCTTCTAGATGTCCTGTAGTTGATTCTTCTACATGTCCTGTGGTTGATTCTTCTAGATGTCCAGTAGTTGATTCGTCTACATGTCCAGTGGTTGATTCTTCTACATGTCCAGTGGTTGATTCTTCTACGTATCCAGTGGTTGATTCTTCTACATGTCCAGTGGTTGATTCTTCTACATGTCCTGTGGTTGATTCGTCTACATGTACAGTGGTTGATTCGTCTACATGTCCAGTGGTTGATTCTTCTACATATCCAGTGGTTGATTCTTCTACGTATCCAGTGGTTGATTCTTCTACATGTCCAGTGGTTGATTCTTCTACATGTCCTGTAGTTGATTCGTCTACATGTACCGTGGTTGATTCTTCTACATATCTAGTAGTTGATTCTTCTACATGTCCAGTGGTTGATTCTTCTACATGTCCTGTGGTTGATTCTTCTACATATCTAGTAGTTGATTCGTCTACATGTACAGTGGTTGATTCTTCTACATATCTAGTAGTTGATTCGTCTACATGTCCAGTGGTTGATTCGTCTAGATGTCCTGTAGTTGATTCTTCTACATGTCTAGTAGTTGATTCTTCTACATGTACAGTGGTTGATTCTTCCACAGTGGTGGGTCTTTTCGTCTCAGTGGTGGTAGACCAAAGTGAGACCATTGAAGTTTCTTCTATAAAACAAAAACAGCAGAGGTGAAAATATAGTAATCAAACATAAGGGGTAAGATTGTTTCCACTGAACTGATTAATTTTGTACCCAATAACATACCAGAGGTAATCTCTGTCCTGGTTGTGTCTCCCTCAGTGGTGGTTATTTCGTCTGTGGTCATTTGGGTGGTGGTGGCAGCGGTGGACACAGCTGGTTTGTACACAGTAACATCGTCAAAATTGAAACATAACATAAAATGAGAAAAAAAGACAAATAGACCTCGTTCTGAACAGTCTTCATTAGAACCACTTCTAACTTCTGCTCTCATGCTAAATCTGTTTACTCATTTTGGTCAAATTAAATACCTATAACAGATATTTACAGTGGTTTGTTTGGAACAGAAAGAACTACTTAGGGTTAGGGTTAGAGTTAGGGTTAGTGGTATCTATCAAAAAGCATTCACCAAAACTGAGATGGACCCACTCACTCACTTTTTTCATCTCCATAGCACACAAAAGCGAGCTTAGTGCTACACTGTTCATCTGACCATACACCTGCATTGCCCAGATGAGTGGCAGCGCACTCCTCGTTCCCTCCAGAATTATCAGGCTGTCCTTGCCTCCAGTTGCGGTATGTAGAGCTACTCTGGTCCGACCATGAAAACGTCCCACCACTATTGCGGTTCAGCCCAATCCAAGCTTTGTTCGTGAAGCCTCCACTGGTGCTCTGAGCTGTGTTCATCACTCGGTTCTGTTCCTCGATGTCGTCCACCGTGGCCAGGTCAGTGTGCAGCTGTTGGCAGTACATCTGGGCGTCCGACCAGGCCAGGTTTACATTGATGAAGTGATACTGGCGAGTATTGCAATGGGTAACAGCACACAGGCCTGTGGATGGAGCACACCACTGTTTATTAGTAGAAAGTCACTCATTGTCTACGCCAAATTTACAATTATTATAAGTAATGGCACCTTTAAAGCATAAAACATATAAAAAAATAAAAACTTAAGCGACAAGATTTACCCTTAAACAGGCAGGAGTGGCAAAATGAGATCATTCCATGTTACTAGTTATCTCATTTGCACCTAAATAAAACATTTCCATAAATATATCTACTTTAAAAAATATATTTTGTACATTTTGGATTTTAGGAGTTGCATCTCCACCAGGATATGTTGCCCCTATTAAGGTATAAAAATTATCATAATGGAGATACATTCTTGCTTTCCCTGGTCATTAATATCACATATACTAGTTTCTCAACTGAGTTTTATCATTTTTATCAAAGTATAGACCTACCACAAGCTTCAATTCTACCAATTCAAGGCACATAACAACTGAACAACCACCTTAACTAATCAGATAAATAGATAGATAGATAGATAGATGGATGGATGGATGTTACAAACGACAGCTGCTATGTCCGCACAGAACTTCCTCACGGAGTGGGGGCCGCAATACCTGTGACGCCACTACCATTGAACGTTTCCGAGACCCTAGGCGTCATGGTAACCTTCACCCTGGGAGTTTCCCTGAAGGACAGAACTGTGAAAGACTAAGAGCATCGACATGTGCAACATCAGCATCACCAATTATTGGGGTTCAACGGCTAGATGCTGGAACACGACACAGGTGACACAACAAGGAGTTCACCAAGTTGTCACGACAACAAACCCCGTCCAACAACAAGGAATTTGTCTGTTTCACTAGGAAATGCTTCACTGAACAAGACATTTTTTTTTATCTTCAGTTTTGGATTTCAATGAGTAATGTTAGTTTGATTAATGTTACGCTCAAATGGGGGAATTCTTATTATTCATCTTCTCTGATACAATTAGTAACTATGTCATATGATTAGGTGTGTGTGTCATAATCTGCTGACCATGACACCACTTATGTTACATGATGAGCCAATAGATAGATAAAGAAAAAAAAAACTATAATATAAAGGTAATGTCTAAAAATATGAATTCTATAAATCCTAACAGGGTGGTTGAAGAGTCTGTGTGCAATGTTGTCTGTGTAGATGTTAAGTTAAGTTAACATACAAACACAAGCAACAGGGTGGTTTAAAAGAGACACATGAAAGACAAAAACAATCACTAGACATCTCAATCTATACCAGCATGCACACATTTGCTAATTAGCACTAAACACAAAGTACGGTTTTGCTAATAATTTTTGTTTTTTGCCAGTGCTTTACTACAGCTTGTGACATTTTACTGATTTATAGATTACAGACTGGCATTGCTAAAATAGTGTCGTGCTACTAGCATGGATAAAAACTTGAAGACATTTACACAATCTCTCTCTGATTTTTCTCTAATTTTTTAAATCTGATTCTCTATTTTTTTTTTCTTGTTAAGTACTGGACACATATTTGAGCTTATGACACACACACACACACACACACACACACACACACACACACACACACACACACACACACACACACACATACACACACACACACACACACACACACACACACACACACACACACACACTGAGTGAACTATGACTGACAGTTGAGAGTGCCTTGTTTTGTTTTTTTTTGGTCTGTTGCATCTTTATGGTGCTGCAGGTTGTAATGTCTCGAATGCATCTCTGCTGTCACTCACACACACACACACACACACACACACACACACACACACACACACACACACACACACACACTCACACACATAGATAACAAGTAGACATAGACAACAAGATATGCACTTGTTCTGTAACTTAGATAAGCACAGACATACACACCTTCATAGCTCAATAGCACATACTGTACTTACTAACTCATCTAGTTTATTGAGTAAGAAGGCATGTGTGTGTGCACGTGCATGTGTGTGCACGTGCATGTGTGTGCATGTGTGCATGAGTAGGGGTGGTAGTGAAGGTGTGTGTCTGAGAGAAAGGGAGAGAGAGAGAGAGAGAGAGAGAGAGAAGTAATAGGACCTGCAGCCTATATAAATTACATCTCTTAAAATGCACAGACAGACACATACACACACACACACACACACACACACACACACACACACACACACTAGTTTCTCCACACACACACATAAACCCCTCATATCATCCATATCAATAAAATCACACCATTTTCAGATATATCAATTTTCTACATTTTCCTGCAAAACTCAATAATGCATGAGGTGCCCCTGGCGTAGTGGAGAGCAAGGTATGCATTTGTTCTTCTGGGCAAATACAGGCGAAAATCTGCTCAGTCAGCAATAAAATAATAATAATAAAAAAAACTACAATTTTGAAGTTTGGGCTTCAGTTTGAAAGCTTTATAAGACAGGATGCATTGTTTTATGGAATAAAAATACAGTTTTTATGACACAAACACTATTTCCTCCATATCACATATCACTTCCTACACATACACAGTCGCCAATAAAGTTGGAATAAAATATTTTTTACCTCTTTACATGAAATGATTGTGACAATGTGATTTATTCTCAATAGATAAAGTATATATATTCTCAAATTTGTATTGATCAATCTCAATGCACCTGGTCATAGGTGATTACTGATGAGTATAAATAGAAAATAAAAAGAGGAATGTGTCTGAAAACTAAATTATTCCAACTTTATGGGCGACCGTGTATAACTCACTGAAGCTGTAATATACTTTGCTGCAGTATTAATAAAAGTGTGTTAATTCCCGTAGGTGGAACCAGGGAAATAGCATAAATTTGTTAAAAAAATAACTACCTCAATCAGTTAAAAAATAGTAAAAAAAAAAAAAAAAAAACTACAAATTTGAAGTCCGGGCTTTATTTTAAAAGTCTTGTGAATTTGAAATGCATGATTTTATATTGTAGTGATCATAGGATTTAAAGAAAGTTGGTTTTAATGAGTTTCAATAGGACCGAAAAGGTTAAAAAAACAGTTTATTAAAGACTTAATATGAGGTTGAATTTCCAAAATTTGATTTAAAAAAAAGCACAATATCATGGCTGCAGCATAATCACAGCAAAATAAGCACTTGACTGTGTTGTGAGTCTTTTAATAAAACACATAAATTATATTTACCAGCGAGTAAGACGAAGACCGACGATATCCACTTCATGTCTGGAACCTTGTTTTAACACTTGTCAGCTTTTTCCTGCAAACACATGCATCAAAATTTGTGGGAAAAACCCCCGAAAAACTCCTCAAAACTTTTAAAAAACAAAGTCTCTTAACATGCATCAATGGATTCAGTGTTTCAGAAAGTGCACAAACCCCCCCCCCCAAAAAAAAAACACAGTGGTCTTCATCATTTACCTGCAGCTGCTTCTTCTGATGATGTTTCCCACTATGTCTTCAGCTCACGATGGCTGCAGACACTGTAGTGAACTAGTCTGTATTGTGTAGCGGCAGGATGCAATTTACACAATAACTACACACCCAATTTCTGCCAGCTTTCTTCAAAGAGGGGGGGGGGGGGGGGCAGGGGGGGTCACTAAGGAGCTATTAGGATGTTACACAAGTCCAAACCGGTCGAGCATTGGCCTTGCAAGATTCGGGGCGCATTTACAACGTGCATTTGTCAATATATTGTGTTACAGTCATATAATTTAGTTTAAAGTGTGCAGTAGCTCTTTAATAATAAGGTATTTTTTTGCTATTGTCGTTCACCCACAATAGCAAAAATACCTCTTTATCTGTTCTTTTGTGTGACATGACATGATGTTCAAAAGCACAGGCAGCCATAGGGGTTCATAACGTCTGAGTCACTTAAAAAAACAACTTCTTCTTTTTTTTGTGTTTTTGTTTCTGGAAAGATATACAGTGTCAAAAAGGTGGAACATGCTTATGTGGGCGGTTAGTTCCCAGCTTTTTATCTTCTCAGGTGAGCGTTTTTGTGTGCGTCAAAGTTAATGCTTTAATTATACCGAATAATAAAGACGCTCTCAGTCACCACGTCATATAATACAAAGCTTCAGTTCAATAATATGTTCACCAAATTGAAATAAAACATCAACATTGAATTAAAAAGTATGTTTTTTTCAACCCTTACATATTGTTTAGGGTCAAATTTAACCCATTTTTTACATTTTAGAGCCGTAAAAACACCATAAACACATTTATTTTAGCTGGACTTTTCCCTAAAATGACCCACAGTTTACAAAAATGGAAATAAAATGCATCTTTTTAAAATTTTTGTGCAGCTGATACACATTTTTTATATATGCAAATGTACAAATTTGAACTTTTTTAATTCAAAAATTCAAAAATCAGCATTAAAACATGTTTATTGTATTCATCATATTCTATTAAATGTTCTCCAGGACCATAAAATACTGATTATGAAGGTGTAGAAACTTATTATGAGTCAAAATATAAACAGTATGTAAAGGGTTAAAAAGCTGTAATGCATCTGTTTCTATTCTTTTAGTGTTTTTTTTTTGGATGCTGTAATCAGACAGAAAATGAATCTTACAAACTAAGACGCTGTTTCCTAGTTCTGGGCAAACATCCTGGATATTAATCTTCAATTTCAGCAAACTTGACAAATAAAACCCTTTGAAACCAGATTACTCATCAGTGTTGAATATGTTGTACAAAAATGTCAATGATGAAATTATCTGTATTATCTGTGTCTCTATAAATGTTATGCTTTTGTAAAGGTGCTATAAATGTTTGTCCATTGAAGCTGTTCTGGGTTAAATTTGACCCGTATCTATTGACATGTGTTTTAGTGAAATGAATATTTAATAGTTTTAATAAGATAGTAGTTATGAGGATTTCTTTTTATGATGTAGCAGTGAAGACTGATGGCTCTAATGGTTATACAATAAACCCCACAGTTCCATAAAGCTCTTTACTTTACATATAAAATAACATTTAACTACCAAAAAGAGACATAAAAATGACTAAAATCAACCTCCAGTTAGTTTGAGTGACAGCTGCCATCTGGTTACCGTAGCAACTATGAGATGCAGTGACAAAAGAGACTCAAAACTACCAAAAAGAGACATTTCCATCATTACTGCTATGTTATATTTTCATGTCTTAGGTAAAATAGGACATGATATTGTGTGATAGGAGATGTTTAGTGGTGTAAAAGCTAAAAAAAATACACTCTCTCTGCTCTCTGAGACATGAATCAAGGTTTAATCACATTTATTGATCAGTCAGATCGACCAAGACAAAGGAGCTGGTCATAGACTACAGGAGAAATAAAACCAACTCTCACAAAAACCGCTTGTGTCTTTTTATTGTTGCTCCATTGAGAACATTTTGACCTACTGCATGTGTGTGTGTGTGTGTGTGTGTGTGTGTGTGTGTGTGTCTCCAGGTGTGTGTGTGTGTGTCTCCAGATGTTTGTGGTTCTCCAGCTGCACAGCTGCAGAGAGGATAGCGCTCCAGAGGGTCGTCACCACAGCCCAGAACATTATCGGCTGCCCTCTCCCCTCCCTGAAAGATCTGTACAGTTCCCGCTGTTTCAGGAAAGCTCTCCATATTCTCAGGGACTCATCTCACCCAGGACACTCGCACTAAACTGCATTAAATAATGGCAATTATTTATTTATATTTTGACACTTTTTATGAGGTGATTCTTACTGTGAGAGTAGAATATGACATCAGCACTAAATAAAACCAATCAATAATGCCATTAAAAGAAATCCATTAACATCTAAATATAGTTAAATCTGGAGGTAGATTAGATCTTTTATCTTTTTGCTGTCTGAGTGACGCTCCGGCTTCTTTTCACACACCTCATTCTTTTGCACGCTTCTGTGGCAGCGACTTTTGTTTGGGTTGGCAGGTGAGATCAGTTTATTTTCCACCTGAACGAGCAGCTGAATCCTTTACTGAAGGTGCTGCTACGACAGGTATGTGAAGTATGACGAGTTATCAAAGGCGTTGAATGTCACGATTGGTCCGAATCACCAAGCGAGTGTGTTTATTTGGTCATTTACTATTGATATATATATAATATGTCACATTATCCAGGTAATAAAAGCAAAAAATATACAATTATTTTTAAGTTTTAAGTCATTTTCTGACTCTTAATTAGTCTTTATACCAATTCACATTGATTAATCCTCCTGTTTGATTCATCTTATAGGAAAAAAAGACATTTATAATCAGGAAGATTAATTAATCTGCAGGCGTGTCAGTGTCACATTACAGAAGTGTATTGCATTCACTTTAAAAAATAAAAAAGCACTGTTTTTCCGAGTTTTTTTCTGTTTCATGTTTGTTTTTCCAAGTTTTTTTTAACTGTTTTTTTGAGTATTTTTATTTTGTTTTTCTGAGTAATTTTTTCTGTTTTTCTGAGTATTTTTTTCTGTTTTTTTAAGCATGTTTTTTGTTGTTTTTCTGAGTATTTATCTTTGTTTTTTGTAGTAATTTTTTCCAGAATTAACGGGATCATTTTCCAGTTTTTTTCCGGTTACATTTGTCTCTACTGTTATTAGCTGCTGTTCTGCACTCCACAACATCAGTATTTTATGACCCAGGAGAAAAACTTTATAGAATAAGATCAATACAACATGTCTGACAGGTCAAATTTGTACATTTGCATATATAAAAATGTGTATTAGCTGCACAAAATAAAAATAAAAAATGCATTTGATCGGCAGACAGATAATAACAAGGGGCTGGAGATCTCCTAACCCTCGTTCAATGACTGGATTTATTTTAACCGGACAGAAAGAGGTGGACAATATCTTAATAAGTGGAACAAATATTTAGAATTTAACTCTTTGTAATTTTGGGCGTGGGGCATGACGTTAGGTGCAGGGGTATTTACTCCTAGCACCGTGGCGAGGGACTGGGTGCTATGATTCTCAGTGTGGAGGGGGAGGGGCTGCAGGGGGAGGGGCTGCAGGGGGAGGGGCTACAGGGGGAGGGGCTGCAGGGGGATGGGCTGCAGGGGGAGGGGCTACAGGGGGAGGGGCTACAGGGGGAGGGGCTACAGGGGGAGAGGCTGCAGGGGAGGGGCTGCAGGGGGAGGGGCTGCAGGAATATATGCACCATCTTATTAAGTCTAGATCTCAAAATTATAAAATGCAAATCATAACATCAGTGTGTGTGTCTCCAGATGTTTGTGTGTCTCCAGGTGTTTGTGTGTCTCCAGGTGTGTGTGTGTGTGTCTCCAGATGTTTGTGTGTCTCCAGGTGTGTGTGTGTGTCTCCAGATGTTTGTGTGTCTCCAGGTGTGTGTGTGTGTGTGTCTCCAGATGTGTGTGTGTGTCTCCAGATGTCTGTGTGTCTCCAGGTGTGTGTGTGTCTCCAGGTGTGTGTGTGTGTGTGTCTCCAGATGTGTGTGTGTGTGTGTGTGTGTGTCTCCAGATGTTTGTGTGTCTCCAGGTGTGTGTGTGTGTGTGTGTCTCCAGATGTTTGTGTGTCTCCAGGTGTGTGTGTGTGTGAGTGTGTCTCCAGGTGTGTGTGTGTGTGTGTGTCCAGGTGTGTGTGTGTTTCTCCAGGTGTGTGTGTGTGTGTGTCTCGAGATGTTTGTGTGTCTCCAGGTGTGTATGTGTGTGTGTCTCCAGGTGTGTGTGTGTTTCTCCAGGTGTGTGTGTGTGTGTGTCTCCAGATGTTTGTGTGTCTCCAGGTGTGTGTGTGTGTGTCTCCAGGTGTGTGTGTGTGTGTGTCTCCAGATGTTTGTGTGTCTCCAGGTGTGTGTGTGTGTGTGTGTGTCTCCAGGTGTGTGTGTGTGCGTGTGTCTCCAGATGTTTGTGTGTCTCCAGGTGTGTGTGTGTGTGTCTCCAGGTGTGTGTGTGTGTGTCTCCAGGTGTGTGTGTGTGTTTCTCCAGGTGTGTGTGTGTGTGTGTCTCCAGATGCTTGTGTGTCTCCAGGTGTGTGTGTGTGTGTGTGTCTCCAGATGTTTGTGTCTCCAGGTGTGTGTGTGTGCGTGTGTCTCCAGATGTTTGTGTGTCTCCAGGTGTGTGTGTGTGTGTGTGTGTGTGTGTGTCTCCAGTTGTGTGTGTGTTTCTCCAGGTGTGTGTGTGTGTGTGTGTCTCCAGATGTTTGTGTGTCTCCAGGTGTGTGTGTGTGTGTGCGTGTGTCTCCAGATGTTTGTGTGTCTCCAGGTGTGTGTGTGTGTGTGTGTGTGTCTCCAGGTGTGTGTGTGTGTGTGTCTCCAGATGTTTGTGTGTCTCCAGGTGTGTGTGTGTGTGTGTGTGTGTGTATGTGTGTCTCCAGATGTTTGTGTGTCTCCAGGTGTGTGTGTCTCCAGATGTTTATGTTCTTTGCTTTGTTCTGGTGTTGTTTTCGTCGTTTTGTTTCCTTTTTCTTTTCTTTTTTTTCTCCTTTTTTTCCCGTGTGTGTGCGTGATGTTTATTGGTATTTGCTGGTGTGTAGATTGATGGGTTTTTTCCCTTTGTTTCTTTATTTCATTGTTTATGGTGGTATTGAATATAATCAATAAAAGTTTAAGTCACAAAAAAGTGTATAAGGTGTTTTTACAGCTTTTAAATGTAAAAATGATCCTGAACAGTATGTAAGGGTTTACCCTCCTGTTGTCTTCGAGTCAAGGAAGGATGGGAGGAAGAAGGAAGGAAAGAAGGAAGGAAAGGAGGGAGGAAGGAAGGAAGGAAGAAAAGGAAGGAAGAAGGAAGGCAGGAAGAAGGAAGGAAAGGAAGAAAGGGAGGGAGGAAGGAAGGATGCAAGGGAGGAAGAAGGAAGGAAAGGAGGGAGGAAGGAAGGGAGGAAAAAGGAATGAAAGGAGGGATGGAAGGAAGGGAGGAAAGAAGGAAGGAAGGAAGGAGAGAGGGAGGGAGAAAGGAAAAGAGGAAGGGAGGAAGGAAGGAAAGAAGGACAGAGGAAAGAAGGAAGGTAATGGCGAGGAAAGAAAGACAGATGGAGGGAGGAAAGAAGGAGGGAGGAAGGAAGGAGGGAGGGAGGAAGGACAGACGGAAGGAAGAAAGGGAGGAAAGAAGGAATAGTCAAAACAGACGGGGTCAATTTGACCCGGGAGGACGACACGAAGGTTAAAGTAACTTAATAAAAGCTTAAATCAAAGGACTGACTGAGCTCAACCAACGAGAAATGCCAAACATTTGTTCCTTTTTTTAATTTAAATGTTAGATAATTGTGCATAATTACACAAAAACAAAGTAATTATAAAGTTGCATTACTAGTTTCATTACTTGTAACCTTCCCAACCCGGTTAATAATGTAATTAATGCACTAGAGGCATCAGAGTGATCTCAGCTATTTAAACAGGTGGAGGAGGAAGTCACCTGTACTG
>NC_084992.1:4450580-4489840 GCF_963691925.1 Scomber scombrus
AATCCTCAGAACGTGGTTGAGAGCGTTCTGACATACTGCATATCCACGTGGTACTCGAGCTGCAGTGTGTCAGACAAATAAAAGCCCTGCAGAGAGGATTGTTAGGGGAGCTGAGAAGGTCATTGCAGTCTCTCTTCCCTCTGTACAAGAACTCTCTTCCAGAGCCGCTGCAGGAGCAGAGCACTGAACATTGTTGGGGAGCCTTCACACCCGCTCCATAAGCACTTTGAAAGGTACAGAAGCAAAACCACTGACCATTTTATATTATATTTTATATCACTCTCACCCATTATTTATTATTGCCATTTATTTATTACACTTATTTATTATACAGCCCTGCCTAATGTCTTAGGATGTGTGTATAGGCGCTTTTCCACTACACAATTCCAGCATGACTCAGCTCGCCTCGGTACGGTTCCAGAACAGACGTTTTCCATTACTAAAGTACCTACTCAACGTGGGCGGGGTTGTCCATAGCACGGCTTCACGAAACTGCCGTGACTTCGTTTTATACGCGACACAAACACATAAACAATGGAGGACATGGAGGCAGTGGTGTACTTGCTGCTGTATGAGGCTTTCTGTCTCACACAAAGCAAGAAAATTGAGCCGTATGGCTGTAACGCTGTTGCTGGTATTTAAAAATGCCGGGTTTGCTCATGACTCTTCCAGCGACTCTTCTGACCAATCAGCGGCCAGCAGTCTGTTGACGTCACATTTAGTATCGGCTCGGCTCACTTGGGACCTCACCAGAGCAGGTACTAAAAATGTACCAGGTACCAGGTACTATCCCTGATGGAGACGCAAAAAGAACCGAGGCGAGTCGTGCTGGAACTGTGTAGTGGAAAAGCGGCATATGTGTGTGTGTGTGTGTGTGTGCGCGAGGGGGGGGGGGTTATGTGATAAATGTGTGATGAGTATCTGCATTGTTTTTTGCACAGGACCCCAAGAGAGAAACCCTGTCTCATTCTGTGCGCATTACTGCTGTAATGTGCAACTTAGTGACAATAAAGTTTGATTTGATTTGAAAAAAACCCCCACAGAATTTAGGGGAATCGGTCCAGGCTCTGCTTCAGTGCGGTACCCTCACAGGGGGCGACCAAAATTTCTGACATGTGAGAAATTCGGCTCAAAATCAGACTGAAATAGACCAGCATATGCCCGACTTTACGTTTCCTTCAGATCATATTTGCTGTATGTCAATGTGCTCTTTGGTTGCAATCTAACACCTACATGAGATTTTGGAGGAATCTGCTACAGCGTTTCATTCAGTTGAATCAGACTCTGGTTCGTTTCCCATCTCGGTCAGGTCTCAACACAACATAACAGCTCTAAGAACCCAATTTACAGAGAAGTGGTCTTGATCTGGTCCCAAATGAACTCTGGAGCAGTTAATCTGTGGTGGGAATGTGATCCCTCCTCAATCCGACCCAACTACTAGGCTTATTCTGCAGGTTAGATCAAAACGGCTCTCGTGGCGAGGTGTGCTTTACATATTAGGATGATGTGGATGAGTGAAATCAATAATTGCTAGCAGCTAACCAGAGAGTGAATTCAGGTCTAACCTTGGCTAGTGCAATAAAGAAACATTGCATTTGGCCCTGAAGACCCTCTTCAAGACCTTCTTTCTTTATGCATTCATGCTCTTGCTAACCAATGACTCGAATGAAGGTTTGTAGTGATGCACTTCGGTTTACATGGATTTTTCTCTGTATAAAAAAGAAACCTAACCAAGGAGAAAAAAAAGAGAATATCTTTCCAAGAGTGCTCCAGAGACTTGGAGAATCTATGATAAGGGTCATTGAGGATGTTTTGGAGCGAAGCACACCTTTACTAAGACACTATTTTATTCAGAAAACTTAAATGAAGTGGAGTAAATAGCATGTAGAAAATTGCACATTTTGTCGATAACAATCACAATGAAAATGAATGATGGAGAAATCAATGTCCGTTCAAGCCACGTTTTGTCCCTTTGAGTAGTATAGACACGTGTGCAATGAATCAATGCAATGTGTCTGTTAGTGTGTATATCTCAACACGTGCAAGAATAAGTATGTTACATGCCCCCTCTGGAGATGCTTTTCTATAAGAGTTTCAGGTATTTGAACAACAGAAAAAGCGGCTGCAAGATATTTCTGGATCAATTTGTTTTGGCCTTTTTTTTAAGGGAAATGCAATCAGATTAGCAGCTTAAAGCAGCCAACAAGCTATTTCATGCTGATTAGAAAAGTACAAACAGTGGAATAAGTGGATGTGACTTTGTGTCTGTCTGTCTGTCTGTCTGTGTGGAAGAGTTGGCGGTGATTCGTTTGGAGGTGTGAGTCAATGATTGTGTCTGTGTGTGTGTGTGTACTGGAGGTGAGTAGCTATTACTCTGTGGGAGGATCTTTTTTTTTTTTTTAATGTGAGCTTGTATCGAGAATAATGTACGAATGTTAACTTCTTCTTGTAACTCTTTGTCCCTGATGTTTACCGACTGACGGACTGTTGACTTACTGCTGTGAACACGTGTGTCGAAAACCCATTGGCTCAAATCCACTTTCAAATCCATCTCTCTGAATTAATCAGGTGTTTAGTCTCTGGTGGTCCTAATCCCCTTCTTTGAATAACTCACACACACTCACACACATCAGAAAAGATAACACAAAACACAACGAGGAATGAAATTGCACTCACAGAGACCTACTCGCACACTATTTGTCCCTCATTATGCAGCATTATGCAAAGAAAGCACACACATACACAGGACTGACACATTGAGAAACTCCTTGTGTCTTAGATAAATTCACAGAGGAACACACACCCACAGGTGCATCACTAAAAAATGTAAAGTGAAGATTGAACGCACCCGAACTGACGCAATGCAAAATGTATTCAAACAAAAAATCACACACACACATTTTACCTAGGTCACTTTTTTGGGGACATTACATAGACGTACATTATTTTTAATCATGACGTGAGGACTGGCTAAAAGGCCCTCTCAATGCAGAAATGTCCTCACAACAGAGAAACGTCCTCACAACGGAGAAACTTCGTCACAATGCAGAAACTTCGTCACAATGCAGAAACGTCGTCACAATGCAGAAACGTCGTCACAATGCAGAAACGTCGTCACAACAGAGAAACGTCCTCACAGCGCAGAAACGTCGTCACAATGCAGAAACGTCCTCACAACAGAGAAACGTCCTCACAATACAGAAATGGCGCTTTTCCACTATACAGTTCTAGCACTGCTCGACTCGATTCGTTTTTTTTTTGCGTTTCCACTAGGGAAACGGTACCTGCTCTGCCGAGGTTCCAAGCGAGCCGAGCCGATACTAAATGTGACGTCAACAGACTGCCGGCCACTGATTGGTCAGAGAGTCGACGCTGGAAGAGTCATGAGCCGTCCCACAAAAGAATCAAACCCGGCATTTTTAAATACCGGCAACAGCGTTACAACCATACGACTCCTTCTCTTGCTTTGTGTGAGACAGAAAGCCTCATACAGCAGCAAGTACACCACTGCCTCAATGTCCTCCATTGTTTATGTGTTTGTGTCGCTTATAAAATGAAGTCACGGCAGTTTCGCGGAGCCGTGCTATGACGACCCCGCCCACGTTGAGTAGGTACTTTTTTGTAATGGAAAAGGTCGTTCCTGGTACCAAACCGAGTCGAGTCGAGCCGAGTAGTGCTAGAGCTGTATAGTGGAAAAGCGCCACAAGTCACCACAACAAAGAAATGTCCTCACAATGCTGGTTTTCAACTGAAATCGGTCCTCTCAAAGATAGAAATACAGACATACACACACATACCATCTCAGCCAGGCGGTACCTCTCCCATTCTGAGTCAACCTCAGAGTTCAGTTCACCATCACTGTGTATCATCTGTGAGTGTGTGTGTTGCCGTGTCAACGCCAGCAGTGGTTTTTGACCTCTGATCTGTGAATCTCTTAATAACCCACAGCTGCTGTGAGCCACAATCTGTGTGTGTGTGTGTGTGTGTGTGTGTGTCCATGCTTGAGTGTGACTGTGTTTATTTGTATAGGGAAATTTTAAAAATGCTTTACATAAAATATAAAATGCATTAAGTGGAAGTGTAAAGGAAGCAAAGTTTAAAAGTTACATAGAAAATAAAAGCAACAGTTAGTCACTAGCTGATTGACAGTAAAGTAATTATACTATTTTAATATATATGTATATTTATGTATGTATGTATATATATATGTGTGTGTAAATATATATATTTGTTCACCTAAAATATGTGCAATAACAGCATCAACTCAATTATATTATCATTTGACACCAATATTACCAATATTATCTTTACTACTATTGTTGATTGTTTTATTGTTTGCGTACTTAATTATTATTTATTGTGCTTTATGCCGTCTATTGATGCTCTTC
Organism: Scomber scombrus; assembly: GCF_963691925.1. Lineage (NCBI taxonomy): Eukaryota > Metazoa > Chordata > Actinopteri > Scombriformes > Scombridae > Scomber > Scomber scombrus. The sequence goes on from NC_084992.1 coordinate 4,454,969, forward strand.
TGTTATTTTTTTTACTGTCCACTTGCTGCTGTAATAATGTAAATTTCCCCACTGTGGGAATTATAAAGGAATATCTTATCTTATCAAATAATCATTTAAAGTCATGTTTAATCAAAAATGACAAATATTCCAACTTTTTAGATGTAATGATGTAATGCTTTTTTTGGTCATATATGAAATCAGATTGAATGTTTTTAGGTTTCAGATGGGTGGTCATATAAAAAAAGTAGAGTCTCCTGGAAGTAGAGTCTTCCTTCCTTACTTCCTTCCTCCCTCCCTCCTTTTTTCCTTCCCACCTTCCTTCCTTCCTTCCTTCCTCCCTTCCTTCTTTCCTCCCTCCACACTTCTCTCTCTTTCCTCCCCCTACCTTCCTCCCTTCCTTCCTTCTTTCTTCCTTCCTCCCTCCCTCCTTTCCTTCCTTCTTCCTACCTCCTTTCCTTCCTTCTTCTTCCTTCCTTCCTTCCTTCCTCCTTATGTAATGATGTAATGCTTTTTTTTGGTCATATATGATATCAGATTGAATGTTTTTAGGTTTCAGATGGGTGGTCATATAAAAAAAGTAGAGTCTCCTGGAAGTAGAGTCTTCCTTCCTTACTTCCTTCCTCCCTCCCTCCTTTTTTCCTCCCCTCCTTCCTTCCTTCCTCCCTCATTCCTTTCCTTCCTCCCTCCCTCCTTTCCTTCCTTCTTCCTACCTCCCTTTCTTCCTTCCTCCCTCCCTCCTTTCCTTCCTTCTTCCTACCTCCTTTCCTTCCTTCCTCCCTCCCTCCCTCCTTTCCTTCCTTCTTCCTACCTCCCTTTCTTCCTTCCTCCCTCCCTCCCTCCTTTCCTTTCCTTTCTTCCTTCCTCCCTCCCTCCTTTCCTTCCTTCTTCCTACCTCCCTTTCTTCCTCCTTATATAATGATGTAATGCTTTTTTTTGGTCATATATGATATCAGACTGAATGTTTTTAGGTGTCAGATGGGTGGTCATATAAAAAAAAAAAAAAATGATATGCATCATTGAGAAAATAATCAGCAGTTTGTTTTATGGATTTGCTTGGAAGTAGAGTCTGATTTTAATCTGCTACATGCCACGAAATCCTACATACTGGTCCTCTCAATAAACCCGACACTTCAATAAAACACTTCAAACTTCAAAGACGGTTTCAAGTGGGACAAAAAAAGAAAAGAGGGAAATTAAATCCATTGACTAGGCAATGAATGCATGTTATGAATATGAATGGAGCCGATGAAAAAGGCAAAAACAAAAGCAAAGAAAAGATGAATTATAAAGGGCGGTTGGTTTGAGATAATTGTGCAATTAAAGGCTCGGCTGATAGCGAAGGTTTAACTCGCTAAAGCAGAAGTTTAATGAAAAAGTTTGAGAGGGATCAATAGCGAAAGAGCAGGCCGAGAGTCGGAGTGAGCAGCGTTTTCTGTTTGCAGGGAAACAATGAAAGAACTCTAATTACCTCTGAAGGCTGCAAACAAACACCGATGTGGACAATTACAGATGTGAATTCTGCATTTCTGGCGTGTTTAATTGTGTTAGCAGATGCCAGAAAAACAAATTACAATACTCAAGATTTAACCCTCCTGTTGTCTTCTGGAGAAGGAAGGAAGGAAGGAAGGAAGGAAGGAAGGAAGGAAGGAAGGAAGGAAGGGAGGAAGGAAGGAAGGAAGGGAGGGAGGAAGGGAGGAAAGAAGGAAGGAAGGGAGGAAAGAAAGAAGGAAGGAAGGAAAGGAGGAAGGAGGGACAGGAAGAAGGAAGGTAGGAAGAAAAGGAGGAAGGAAGGAAGGCAGGAAGCGAGGAAAGAAGGAAGGGAGGAAGGAAAGGCAGAAGGAAGGAAGGAATGAGGAAGGAAGGAAGTGAGGAAAGAAGGGAGGGAGGAAGGAAAGGAGAAATGAGGAAGGAAGGAAGGTAGGAAGTGAGGAAAGAAGGAAGGGAGGAAGGAAAGGCAGAAGGAAGGAAGGAAGGAAGGAAGGGAAGAATCAAGGAATGAAGGAAGGAAGGAAAAGAGTAAGGAAGGAGGGAGGGAGGAAAGAAGGAAGGGAGGAAGGAAAGGAGGAAGGAGGGACAGGCAGAAGGAAGGAAGGAAGGAAAGGAGGAAGGAAGGAAGGTAGGAAGGAAGTGAGGAAAGAAGGAAGGGAGGAAGGAAAGGAGAAAGGAAGGAGCTTGTTTTTATTACTGTGGAAATGACAAATCACTTGTGTGAGTCAACAGCACATTTTTCCCCTTTGTTGTTCTCGAGTCACGCTGGATGAAAAACACCTGTTACATAAATCTTAATCTATTATGACAGAGCGGCTATTTGCTGCAACTGATTTAATAATCTATTCTGCTTCATGTTAATCATTAAAATGGAAATTTCAACCTTGATAATATATGTCAGAGGTAATAAAGCTCGCAACTCTTTCTTTCTCTGGTCAAGGAAGGAAGGAAGGAAGGAAGGAAGGAAGGAAGGAAAGAAGGAAGGAATGAGGAAGGAAGGAAGTGAAGAAAAAAGGAAGGGAGGAAGGAAAGGAGGAAGGAGGGACAAGAAGAAGGAAGGTAGGAAGGAAAGGAGGAAGGAAGGAAGGTAGGAAGTGAGGAAAGAAGGAAGGGAGGAAGGAAAGGCAGAAGGAAGGAAGGAAGGGAAGAATCAAGGAATGAAGGAAGGAAGGAAAAGAGTAAGGAAGGAGGGAGGGATGAAAGAAGGAAGGGAGGAAGGAGGGACAGGTAGAAGGAAGGAAGGAAGGAAAGGAGGAAGAACAGGAGGAAGGAGGGACAGGAAGAAGGAAGGAAGGAAGGAAGGAAGTCGGGAAAGAAGGAAGGGAGGAAGGAAGTCGGGAAAGAAGGAAGGGAGGAAGGAAGTCGGGAAAGAAGGAAGGGAGGGTTAGTTACACCTGTTACATAAATCTTAATCTATTATGACAGAGCGGCTATTTGCTGCAACTGATTTAATAATCTATTCTGCTTCATGTTAATCATTAAAATGGAAATTTCAACCTTGATAATATATGTCAGAGGTAATAAAGCGTGCAACTCTTTCTTTCTCTTTCAATTCAAACAATGAATGACATGTATCCTTTATAATCAGTCTTACGTAATAGGTTACAGATTACTATTGACTATATTTAAAACATAATGAGTAATGTATCTGACTATTTCAATGACTTAATAATCCGTAGCTTCTTTTTACATAATTGCTTTACTGTTTGGTTCAATCCCTCTAACATACAGGCTTAACTCTGCCATACTGTTCATATTCTGACTCATAATTAGTCTCTGCACCATCAGTGATTATTAATAAATGTTTGATTTATCTAATGGAGAGAAGACATTCAGAAGCACTATTTTATATCCTGGAGAACATTTCGAACACAGCCAAGGTTCCCCTGATCTGTGTTTCGGGGAGTGGTTCGAGGGAGAGAATGAGGATTCCTCCCAATCCTCCTCAAATCCTCTCACAGATGATTACAAATAGCCCTCAGGTGCTTCTTCTACAGCGAGCATGGTGCAACATCGCCCCTACAGGGTCACACCTAACACTGTTTAATCAAAGAACATTTGGAAACAATAAGCCCAAAAGCTTTTAAAGAGAAAATAATGAACCTGTACACCCACACACAGATGTTTTCACTCAGTCTGACTCATTCTACACCTGCTCAGGTTGAAATTAGGCCAAGAAGCTATAGACACTAGAAAATTAAGTCACTGTACAAATAGAAAAGATAAAGGTGGGAGAGTGTGACGAAGTGGGTGAGAGCACACCATTTGTCCCGAAACACCACATTTGTACCATAACTTATTCATTTAACTATACTTGTTTGTTTGTTTGGACCATATGTTAGTCAGTAATCAAACGTTGCAGATACTTACTATCCCGGGTTTGTTTGTGTTGTGCAGTATATTTAGTTATAAGTTACATCTCAGCAGACTTTTGGTTAAAATAAAACACTTGTATTAAGTTTAGTTAGAGTATATTGGTTTAGTTTGAGGTCATAAGTTTAGTATTTTCTTTCTTTGTTACTCACCATACTTACCATGTGCTCAGGAGACAAAAGGAGGAGGCGGCCTACATTTCCTGAATTTATAGACTGGTGACATCATTAGTGATTAGTTAAATGTTAATCTTGTTGGTGCTTACCTGTTTCAGGAGGGGCTCAGGACTTACCTGTTGAGTGGTATAGTCCACCTTCATTCAGAGCATAGACTGTATATAAAATGGACGTAACATCCGTGACGTCACCCATTGGTTTGTGGACTGCTGCTCAGAGGCCAATAGTATCGGATCTGAGCAGCGCCATCTTGAAAATTTCAGGTGCATGCTGGGAAAAATAAAAACACGGATTCTACTTATATGGGCATCAGGAGGAGCATGAGGCGCCCTCCTGAACCTGTGAACCAATCAACCTGTCAATCACGACGTAGCCACGCCCTAATGCATACCCTGCTTTATCGTCACATATAAAATCAGGGAGGCCAAAATGTCCCAAATGAACATCATACTGCATTGAAGAAGGCTTTAAACTAGCGATTGAGACCATAAACACATTTTGAAAACGTTTACTGAGGTTAGAAATCAAGTGAGAAGTTGGTGAATTCTCCATTGACTTGTATAGAGACGGAAGTCCTTTTGACACCAAAGCGGTCGCCCCCTGGTGGCCTTTTGATAGAATGCAGTTTTAAGTTACTTCCACGTTGGCATCATTTCAGAGGACCGGAACTCCCCGCCTGGTCCCACCAAAATCAATCAGTGTCTATCTTTAACCTTTGAGTGTTCATCATGTTAACATGTTCATTTTCATGAGTTTGTTGATGGTTGTTTGTTATTTTCGATGGATTTGGGCTTCCTGATGTTCAGAAGTTGCTCATGTTTATGCATCAGCTGTGTTCCTTCCTTCCCCATGTTAAAATGAGAAATGGCTCACATGTTTAAAAACTCTGTGCACAGTGTGAAAACATTGACTGTTATTAATTAATTTACTTTTTGCTGAAGGATTTTTTTTCATTCATGCTGAGTTGACCTAAAAATGAAATATCTACTGAAGTGGCTACAGTTCTAAGAAATACTCAAAAATACATTTAAAAAAAAGCAAAATACAAGATTTAATCCTTGTTTCTCCTTTAGGATTTCTTTTTATTTCACTCTTAAAAGCAGATTTTTGTGTGTTTACTCATTGCAACAGTAGATATTTTGCAATTCCTGCACTTATGTATGTGTGTGTGTGTGTGTGTGTGTGTGTGTGTGTGTGTGTGTGTGTGTGTGTGTGTGTGTGTGTGTTTGTTTGCAGGATTCTGTGGATTCTATTACTTTTAATGATTTGTTCCTCCCCGAAAACACAAATTAGAGCTTTTGCAAATGTTCAAAGACAACACACACACACACACACACACACACACACACACACACACACACACACACACACACACACACACACACACACACACACACACACACACACACACACACACACGAGTTCAGGGCAAAGTGAAGGGATTTGTTAGCGTGAGCACATAGCGGGATATTGGCTGTCATATTTTGATCTGGTATTCATAGCTGTCACCCATCTGTTACGCAGCAAAGCCAGATGGGTGAAGTGACTGACATGTGTGTGTGTGTGTGTGTGTGTGTGTGTGTGTGTGTGTGTGTGTGTGAATATTTATCTGTGTTTGTTTTTGTGTGTGTGTATTTACCTCAGTGGGTAATAAATAACTTCAATGGGGTGATGAGTGTTCTCTCATCACTGTCTCAATTTAGTTCATTAATTCAAAAGGTTTCAGCACTATGGGGGAAAGTAGGGGATAAATATAGAGTACCTTTTTATCTTATCTTATCTCATAACATAACATTCAAGACAATCCCCGAATTCCAGTTGAAAGCTTTTCATGTGACAATGACAATATTTTTGCTGTACACTACTGTCACTGTCAGTCATGTGATCAGTGATGTGTAACTGATGTCAACTGAAGAGGACCTGCTCTCTTTGTAGATATAAAGAGGTAACTATGGTAACAAAAACACAATGATTCATAGTTTCAGGTAATTATGGCTCAATGAATAATTTGCACACATTCTTTTTTTGTGGACCCAGCATCAAATTTCTGCTTTTAATCCATTTTGAGAGAATATATTAGAGGATTATGGCAAAAATGTCTAAGTGGTGTAACCATAAAAACTTTGTACCAAATAATTCAACTTGCTTAAAAACAGTAAATTGTCAATAAAACACCATATCAACTAGTTTGGCATGATCTTACATTATAACTTTTATATTAAATAAAGGTAATGGAATACAATTGTTCTAAATATTACATTTCATCTGGGGAATCATATTGTATGTTTGTATAAGTCCACTTAAATACACTGTAGGTGGATAAAAATTTAATATTTATCATTATTTTGTGGTTACACCATTTGACATTTTCGGGAGCATTCAGTCTTACTTTTGGTTAAAAAAAATGGTTCAATGTCATTTCAAATGATATAAAACCAACAAAATACAACATGTACATTTTAACAAACCTGATGCTGCTTTTAAAACCATTTTAAAATATATTTTTGAATTGCTCATCTTGCCAACCCTTATTCATCTTTGACCCTTATACACTAATTAAAACATACTTATAAATATCATATTCTGTTTCTGCCAATTAATCATCTCTAAATCTTACAGACTGGTCCTTTAAAAGGTGATGCTGTGTCAGTGTTGTCTTTTCAGCTTGTTTCTGCTGCCCCCTGGTGGCCATTAAACAGATAGCAACAGTAGCATGTTCAGTTTTTGCACACACACACACACACACACACACACACACACACACACACACACACACACACACACACACACACACACACACACATCTGTTCGCACTTATTTTGGCTGATTAGATTTCTGCTGAAGTTTTTTGGGGGAGGGGGGGTGTGGCTATGATCAAATGTCATCAAACTTCATGAACCAGTAAGGCTAATGAAGGTGTAAACTCTCCCAAACCTAAAGTCTGTACACACACACACACACACACACACACACACACACACACACACACACACACACACACACACACACACACACACACACACACACACACACACACACACACATTAGATGACTTCTAATTAGGTAAATAAGTGGAAACACCTGTGTAGAAGGATCATGAGTGTGTAGGGTGTTAAAGTTATGAGAGCTAATCACCAAGAAACATACAACAACAATTAGATGTGGAAACAGTTGTATTTCAGCTTGTTAATGGTCCTGTGAAATCAGAGTCAGTATGTCACTGAGTCGTGTTTCTATTCGTGTCACGTCTCCAGATTGCTGATAAATATTGATTTTTTTTTTCCAGCTGTCATGCTTCTCCAGATAAGGAGCCCGACGGGTAGTTCAGCAAATACACTAAAATTAGATGATGCAGAAGATGCTCAGCAGTCCCTCCTGTGTCGCTCCAGCTAATTATGACAGTACAAGCTGTTTTCTGACAACGGTGAAAGTTGTAACAGATATCTCGCTCCCTGCTTCCGAATGAACAGCCACAGAATTTGTCCCTGAACACAACACACTGAGATCCACGAAGAACTTAATGTTTAATTGAGAACAGAGCCCTGCAGCTTTTCCTGCGCTGATTCAGAGTCGATATCCTTCTCCTTCAGGAATAACTGGATACACACATGACTGAGCCTCTCCTTGCTTTGTGTTAAGAGTGTGGAAATACTCTGTGGGTGATAAGGCTTATCAGAATATTGGAAAAATCGAGGGAATCCCACAAGGAACGGGCAGATTGCCAAATGCGCTGCTGCATCCTGGAAATATGTGATGTGCTGCAGAAGCCACTGAACAAAAATAACTTCTTCTGTGAAAGACTCCTTTGATGTTCTCTGAATGGATTAAAATGGCAACGATGATTGACAGGAGATTACTTGTACAACAATAGTTCATAAATATCTTCACTTGTAGGATAAATGTGATTGTTAGATTGGCTGCATATGAGAAGATTTCTATCCTGCCTACGTACTTCATGATATGGAGAAACTTATGATAATGGCCCTACAGGCTGTTTACAGATGCTTTTTGCTTGTTTTGTTTTATATTTAACTCACTTCTTTTTTTTTCTTTTTTCATTGTATTTTATTGAACCTTCCTGTTGTCTTCCTATCAACCATGCAACCTTTTGTTCTGATGGGTTAAAATTTGTGTAAAGCATAAGGTATAAATTATCACCCAATTCTGTGTTAGACCATTTAAGCCAAGTTCATTCCAACTGAACACAGATTGTACACATATTAAAATAATCATTATAAAAGTATGGTTATTTAAATGAAACTATTCCTCATTTTTTAGTTTAAAAAAAAGCAAGAAATTATGAATGATTTTAACTAAAGGAAAATATGTTGCTGGACTATCACAGACTGGTATATGTCAAAATTTAGTCAGGATACTGTTTTGAAACCATTTCAAATGTTTTACCAGCAACATGTAAATCAGACCCGTTGTCGTCCCGGGTCAAAATGGATCCAAGGACAACAGGAGGGTTAAATAAACTGCTATGTGCATATTGCATTTTTTGCTGATTTGATTCATTTTATGTTGAATTATATGTTTGTTATGCCCAGCTAATTTGAGAGCATAACAAAGCAGGGAGGACCATACGGCAAGAGCTCCAATTAAGGAAGCAATTTATTAAAGTTAACAAATGCAATTAACCAAGAGTTTTAAAGTAAAAAATAACATGAACCAAGGCTACTTTTAACACAACAAGACCAAAACCAAAAATGAAGTGCCTGAAAGCCACCAGCCTTCCGTGAGAGTGAGAGAGTGAGAGAGAGAGTGAGAGAGAGAGAGAGAGAGAGAGAGAGAGAGAGAGAGAGAGAGAGAGAGAGAGAGAGAGAGAGAGAGAGAGAGAGAGAGAGAGAGAGGGGCTCCCAACAGGTGACCTCAATCACTTGACGAGGGGGAGGGACCAGACCATCTGGGTGGAGAGAAAACAGGAGAGTAGAAGGCAAGGCAGACTAACCCCTTTACTATGGGAGGCCTAGGGCTGTCACACCCTCTCTTCCCCTCCCCATAAAACGAAGACCCCTACCGAAAGGGTTTTCGGGACATCAAACAGGAGCTCGAGACAATGCGTTAGCCATCACATTATCCAGACCTTTAATATGACATACCTCCAATGTATAGGGCTGGAGAAACAGTAACCAGCGCATTAGCCTCTGGTTACCATTCTGCATACTAGACAGAAAAGTCAAAGGGTTATGATCTGTATAAACAGTAACTGGCAATGATGGACCCACATAAACTTCAAACATTTTTAGTGCTCAAATCAATGCCAATATCTCCTTCTCCCCAACTGAATAATTTAGATCAACAGTGAGATTCATCAACTCTGTAACGTGCAAGCTTCAATGGGACCCACCCAGTGATTTGGTGGAGCTGATGGTTCCTACTGTAGTTCAGAAAGCTGAGATTTTACTTTTTACCTTAAAAACCAGCTCTTTGCTTGTTGTTAGCTTTCCATCAGGTGGACTGGTTGGCTGTGGCCATTCTCAGCTTCAGGAGGTTTACGATTATAATAATATAAGAAAATTAAATGTATTCATTAAATGCACACTGCTTTTTTAATATCTTAAATCTTAATCACTTTATCTTTTTGATACTTAATTGGTGTGACAACCATTTAGGCAGCACAAAGAAAAAATGCAAATATTGATATTATTACAACAAAAGAAACAAAACCCTCAAAGTGTAAGAACAGCCGCATGCTTATCTACATTAATAATCTTTTTTTTTTATAATATAATTCAAAAACAAGCAAATACAGAAAGTAGAACCGTAGAAATTAATTAAAGCAGAAATGTAACTTCATAAGGATCAGAGTCAAATTTAAATCAGAGTCAAATATAAATATACTACATATAAAGTTAATGTATAAAGGAATATAAAATACTTAATTACTTGGCATTTCTTCTCTGATTCTTGTATGAAATGAACAATATGTACCACAACACTGCAGAAAAATGACTAAAATCCACAGTATGAATCTGTGTGTGTGTGTGTGTGTGTGTGTGTGTGTGTGTGTGTGTGTGTGTGTGTGTTTGTCGTCTTTTGTGTCTATACATGCCTGCACCTTTCTCAAAATCTGCCAGTGTTCCTGCCAGAGGGGCCCTGATTGAATGATTCATTTACAACTGTGGCATAGACAATCATATTTGGTCTGTCTCGAACTCTTGCAGCACTAATTGGTTTACGGTTCACACTGAGGCAGTGCAAGGGCATTTTCTCTCTCCGTTTCCAAAAGTCAATGAAGGAGAAAGACAACAACGAACCACTTCCCTGATGAAATAAAGAATAATTTAAACAAATGGTTCACCTTGAAAAAGCTTGGTCATGGCCCGGGCGATTTGGAAACCACAACGTTCGAGTGTCTGCAAGCAAGCGATGTATATATTTTTTGTTTTGTGTACGAGTCGTGTCTGCAACACCCCCCCCCCCTGAATTTAATTTCCCAATGAATAAATTACCCTCAACCTTCCCCTTGAATCAGCCTGCCTGTACACTTCCGCTCCATTTGACCATTCGGAACGAGCAACAGGGAAGTGAGGTATCGGAAACCGCTGAGCTGATTAGTGTGATGACACCTGGACGGGAATGGCGAATTAGAGAAGAGCAGAGCAGATGTGACAGGCTGGGAATAGGAATGAAATGCATCAGTGTTTGGGTTAAGACTGTGGATCAGCGATCAATGAGGATCATTGACTTGGGACGTGGTGGCTTTGAAAAGTGTTGCTGAGAGACATTAGAGGAATAAAGGGAACAGAAACAGTGTTGGAGATGTGTGCATGTTGTGTGTTGAGACTTTGAGTAATGCTCTGCTGTTTGCCCCATGCAGTGACTCGAGTCCGTTGTTAATTCTCTTCCCCCGAGCCTGCAGCAGTGGTTCCTAATCTTTTGCTATAGAGACACATGGAGAGCGTGTGCGTATGTGTTATCAGCTTTAGTGAGAACATTTCTAGAAAGTGAAGATTTATCTGTTTTTTTGGCCTCTTCTCACTTCTGTTTGAGAGTTAAGACTCAGTGCAACAAGCATATGTGAGGCAACAGCTCTGCTCTGATTATAAAGATAATAATTAATGCACTCTACTGTTTCATGCATGTGTGTCTGTGTGTGCAGACTATAATACATATTTGCATCTATCACCACGTACACAGAAGCCCCAGATTGTGTGTGAGTGTATTTCCATGTGGAAGCAGAAGCCCATTACCATCTGTTGTTGCTGCATATAAAATTATGTCATAGACAGAGAGGGAGATTTTTGCTTTTGTCTGTGTGTATTTAAACGCCTATTTAGCACATAGCACATAGAGGTTGGTATAATCTGGGAAAATATTCGACTGAAATATGAAATAAATAAACTATCATTGCTGCATCTACATTCACCAGCAAGACACCAGGCATTGAATCTAATACCACCATAGCCATGTAAAACAACATGGTCTAAATGACTGTGCAGAGTACTCCATGGATGAAGCCATAACCATTACTTTAAGGGGTGTCTTATTGGCCAAGAGGATGTTTTAAAACCTGTAGTTTGTTTTCTGGGGTCCACACATCAGTGCATGAGTTGGTAAAGTTTGGTTTCTTTTATTTAATTGCGCTAATACATGTCAGAATTTGATTCATCTTCCAGGTAGCCGCCTTCTAGCAACTGTTGATTCAGCTCATCTTCATCCTAGTATGCAAACCACACCTGGTTTTAGCTCAAATTTACAGAATATGCCTCTTAGTTGGGTCAGACCACATTCGTCACATCACGTTCTAAGTGTGAACAAAAAAGGCTCTTAATTAGTTTGAGAATGGACCAGACTACTTCCTCTAAAGGGTCAGCTGCGTGCCATTTACCTCGGAAGTTGGAAGTCTGAGCTGGGAATGACGTTGCACCTGAGTTTGAATCGTTCCAGTTTATAAGTCAGAAAACCAATTCTAGCCATGTTGGCCATTGATAGCCAATACCAGTCGATAAAAACACATTTTGTTGTATTTTGCTCATAGAAACAGCGTAGCAACACGTCCACAGCGTAGAAGTTGGACAGTGCTGCTGTGTACGACTGATTTAATTTAATTAGACACAAATAAGTCAAGAAAACTGCTAATAAACACAATATTACTACAACTTACACACTGTTGACGCATGTGGCTACCATCTTGGATTTTAAAGATGGGGCTCGTGAGGTGGAAATCCGACTTCAGATAGACTTCATTGTAGTTGAAATTTCCAACTAGGAACTTCCAAGTACGATTGGAGGAGACCATTAGTACAGTCGTTTCAGTCCATACCTGAGTTTCAGATCTGTCCAAATAAATCATACCAGGTGGAAAATGGAAAAGTCCTCTTATACCAACCTAAACAAAGCAGGTTTGAAAACACCCCAAGACACCGACCATGACCAGTGTTGGGGAGACTTAAACTACATGTAGTTGAACTACATAGCTTAACTACAATTTGCTGTAACTTGCTGGTAGTTGAACTACATTCATATTTAGTGCTGCGTCAAGTATTTCAACTACATTTTGGGTCATTTTTTGTAGTTTAACTCAATTTACAAACTATAATTTTGGCCAATAACATGAAATATTTTTTATTAAAAAAATACCTATATAATATAATATAAATGTTATTTTACCATTATTATGTCTATAGATTACCCAACATGTCTATAGATTACCCAACATGTCTATAGATTACCCATCATGTCTATAGAATACCCGACATGTCTATAGATTACTCAACATGTCTATAGATTACTCAACATGTCTATAGATTACCCAACATGTCTATAGATTACCCAACATGTCTATAGATTACCCAACATGTCTATAGATTACCCAACATGTCTATAGATTACCCAACATGTCTATAGATTACTCAACATGTCTATAGATTACCAAACATGTCTATAGATTACTCAACATGTCTATAGATTACTCAACATGTCTATAGATTACCCGACATGTCTATAGATTACCCGACATGTCTATAGAATACCCGACATGTCTATAGATTACCCGACATGTCTATAGATTACCCGACATGTCTATAGAATACCCAACATGTCTATGGATGACCCAACATGTCTATAGAATACCCAACATGTCTATAGATTACCCAACATGTCTATAGAATACCCAACATGTCCATAGATTACCCAACATGTCTATAGATTACCCAACATGTCTATAGAATACCCAACATGTCTATAGATTACCCATCATGTCTATAGATTACCCAACATGTCTATAGATTACCCGACACGTCTATAGATTACCCAACATGTCTATAGATTACCCGACACGTCTATAGAATACCCAACATGTCTATAGATTACCCAACATGTCTATAGATTACAATCATGTCTATAGATTAACCGACATGTCTATAGATCACCCGACATGTCTATAGAATACCCGACATGTCTATAGATTACCCGACATGTCTATAGATTACCCGACATGTCTACTGTATATATTACCCGACATGTCTATAGATTACCCGACACGTCTATAGAATACCCGACACGTCTATAGAATACCCGACACGTCTATAGAATACCCGACACGTCTATAGATTACCCGACACGTCTATAGATTACCCGACATGTCTATAGATTACCCAACATGTCTATGGTGAAGGTACAGTATGTTGACGAAAAATGTCAGCTTTTTTTCTTTAAAAAAATAAAACTGAGTTGAGAGGCATATTTCTGCTGGCATGTGAATTTTTTGTAGGCTATTATATCTTGTTTCATATAAACCACATGTTGATTTATTTAACGCTGAGTTAAATGAGTATAATGAGTATCAGTAGTTGCTAAAGCTACATCACAAAACACATAGAAGCTTCTCTTTTTGCCTGTGGTAGAGGGGACTATGGTATAAAAAAACAAAGTACGTAACCATCCTCACCTCTGTCTCATCCATTATACTCATGAATCATAACACCTTGTATCACTTACATGCGTAATACATCCTCAGTGGAGACTGTATTTCTATCATTATGTCCATTCACAGAAAGACACGATGACGATAATGAACAGATCATCTTCCTGCTTATCTATCTCAAGAGTAAAACTGGGGTAACATAAAACACTCGCCCACAGGCACGCCCATCAGACAAGCGTTGTTAAACATTTACTCACCCAAAATGCTAATTTTTAGATTGGTAACCCTTTTTTATTGCCTCTACAATCAGTCGTGTGTGTTAAGATAGACTCTGAGACTGAACATTAAGTTTTAAGGGGATTCTGGTGAGCATAATAAAAATAATTGAGTGCTGAGGTGCATAAAAAACATAATCTATTAAACTTTGTGTCGGTCAAATTGACCCCGTCTGTTTTCACTGTTCCTTCTTTCCTTCCTTTCTTCCTTCCGTCTGTCCTTCTGTCCTTCCTTCCTCCCTTTCTTCCTTCCGTCTGTCCTTCCTTCCTCCCTCCTTCTTTCCTCCCTTCTTTCCTTCCTTCCTTCCCTCCTTCCTTCCTCCCTCCTTCCTTCTGTCCTTCCTTCCTCCCTCCTTCCTTCTGTCCTTCCTTCCTCCCTCCTTCCTTCCCTCCTTCTTTCCTCCCTTTCTTCCTTCCTTCTGTCCTTCCTTCCTTCCTTCCTCCCTCCTTTCCTTCCTTCCTTCTTCCTCCCTTCCTTCCCTCCTCCCTCCTTTCCTTCCTTCTTCCTCCCTCCTTCCTCCCTTCTTCCTTCCTTCCTCCCTCCCTCCCTCCTTTCCTTCCTTCCTTGACTCGAGGACAACAGGAGGGTTAAACTTTACCAAACATACCCATTGCCCCTGCTCTCTCCTTTATAAAGTATTTTTTCTCTTCTCTAAAAAATGTAAGGACTGCAGCACATTGTCAGGAGCTCTGCTAGTCAAGCATCTAAAATATTTAGCAGCAATTATCCACATAAGGGCAACTGTAGAAGTAAATTAAATGCTTTCATTATTATAAACAACCAATAGCAAGTAATGAATGAGTCAAAGAGCTGCAATGACCTAACAACATTGCTCACGAGGATCACGAGACAAAGAACTGTACCCGAAGAAGGAATAGAAGAAAGAGGGGATATGACTCATCGGGGGGGAAGAGGGTAACGTGAGGTTTTTCTCAAACAGATGAGTTTTCAGCCTGCAGTAAAAACTGGGAGAGGCTCCACCGTTCTGACTGTGGACGGAAGGTCATTCAACCAGGCGAGGAAGAGTCACGACCAGCTTCACATCTGGCATAATGAGGGAAGTAATCTGAGGCTTATGTTGGAGAGGATTTCTAAAAAAGAGAGCAGTACAGTCACCCACAAAAAAGCATCCTGCGTGACTTGGGGCTTGCACAGACTCAGCTGCAAACTCACTAAGATTTTATTCTAAAGGGCAAATTGTGCATCGTTTCTTCGCCCAGTGATTTGACCCATAGAGTGCAGAGTTGTTAGTGTTATTCACTAAGAGGTTATCTCAAATTGTGGTGCAAACAGGCCTCCGAATAGAACATCATAAAAGCAAATATGCCCATTTATCATCCGAGGTCAAAGTTAACTCAAGATATTTTTCTTTTGGGAGGTTGCTAACCCTTTTGTGGTAATTGGTTAAGCAAATTGCATCATCATATTTGCCAAAGTTTTGAGATTACCCACTTCTGAAATATTGGCTGACATCCTGACACAGTGGAGGAGAGTGAAATTCAAAAGCAATATGTCTAGGGAATTATTGGGCATTATGAGATTTGTCAAAAGGCGTCATCCAAAATTTCTTGGTGATTGGATCATTAACCGACAAATGACTCACACGCGCTTTCTCCATCGGTAATAATAATTATAAAGACTTCCCTCCTGCATCAAACTGAAAAAAGCATGTCACAATTTAAGACAATTCAGCAAATCAATCATCTGAGTTTCAGAATTCATCTGAGGTAAGAAAAGAGGCAACATATAGCATTTGAAAATGTCACGCTTTAGTGACACCTGGTGGCAATATCAAAAAATACAATAATACTGTTAACCCTTACATACTGTTCAGGGTCAAATTTAACCCATTTTTACATTTGAGAGTTGTAAAAACACCTTATACACATTTCTTTAGCTGTACTTTTCCTAATGTGAGCCACAGTATACAAAAATGAAAATAAAATGCATAATTCTTTTCCTCCCTCTCTCTTTCCTCCCTTCCTCTCTTTCCTCCCTTCCTTCCTTCCTCCCTCCCTCCTTCTTTCCTTTCCTACCTTCCTCTCTCCTTTCCTTCCTTCCTTCCTTCCTTCCTTCCTCCATCCCCTTTTCTTCCTTCCTTCCTCCCTCCCTCCTTCTTTCCTTCCTTCCTCCCTCCTTTCCTTCCCTCTTCCTCCCTCCTTTCCTTCCTTTTTTTGTGCAGCTGATACACATTTTTTTATATGCTAATGTGCAAAATTGACCCGTGTTTATTAAAAAACAAATTTAAAAAATCACCATTAAAACATGATGTATTCACCATATTCTACACGGCCGCCCATAAAGTTGGCATAAGTTTGTTTTCAGACACATTCCTCTTTTTATTTCTATTCATACACATCAGTAATCACCTTTGACCAGGTGCAATGAGATTGATCAATACAATTTTGAGAATATATATACTTTATCTATCAAGAATAAATCACATTGTCACAATCATTTCATGAGAAGAAGTAAAACATATTTTATTCCAACTTCATGGGCGACCGTGTATAACACTTATTAATGACTGATGGAGAATTTATGAATGTGAATTGGTGTAGAGACTAGTTATGACTCAGAATATGAACAGTATGTATGGGTTAATTATCAATTATTTTTTAATGAATCATTAAGTCTATGAGACTAAAAGTGTTTTGTGGAATAAAGTGCCAAAACCTCCCAAAATATTTATTTACTATAAGACCAAAAAACACAATGAAAACATGGAACCATTAAATCTTTGATAGACTAATAGATTAATTGTTGTGGTCATATTTCTCTGTACAGTTCATCCTAAGTGGCTCTAAAAAAAGTTATTAAGAGAGTTTCATGTTTGAATTTGACTTTGAGTTTTCTTGCACAAAATAATCTATTGTTACCGAATTGATTAAGGAGACACTCCCCACTGTAATATAACTTCTATTCTCTGATTCAGGGTCAGCCCCTGTTGTGGACTGATAGTAACAGTAGCATTAAACACAAATCACCCAGACGCAAACATTCAGACAATATCAATATATCCAGGCGCAGCATCCAACTCTCTGCTCTATCTCTCTAGTCTTTATTTCTTATGTATCTGGCAGCAATTTGAGACTATCCATTTATTTATTCAATAAGAAATGAACCCATATACGTACACTATTTATCAGCGCCTAGATTCTGAAGCTATAAAGCATTACAGAGCCTTTTCTCCCAAAGGACACAGAAGCCCTAAGATTTCAATTTACACAGAAATAAGCCTTTTTCATCTCACTCAGAACATTTTCCCGAGGGTGTAACCTCACTGAGATTCATCCGTTAGCCCAGATAGTCTCAAAATTCAGATTTACTAACCGTCAAGTGATGGTTTCCGCTCACTTGATTTCTCTCTCTTTTCTGCATTTACAACTTTATTGGTTTTGACATTGGCGCGCACAAGTAATGCACACTCGGCACTCTCCCCAAACCTTAGTATCTGATCTTACTGAGATATCAGATGTTCACAGCCAAATTGCAGAAAATACACACAGTTGAATTACAATCTTGTTAAAAGGCAGACATGGCAAGGCAAAAGAAATACATTTGCAGTTCTCAGTCTTAGTTCTGTTGAGATTCTGCCAACATCGCCAATTTGGGATGGAAATCTTGCACTTGTTAATTCAGATGTCTTAAGTATCAATCAGGCGAGGAGTCCCGGTCCTCTGAAATGAGGCCAACGCGGAAGTAACTTAAAACTGCATTCTATCAAAAGGCCACCAGGGGGCGACCGTTTTGGTGTCAAAAGGACTTCCGTCTCTATACAAGTCAATGGAGAATTCACCAACTTCTCACTTGATTTCTAACCTCAGTAAACGTTTTCAAAATGTGTTTATGGTCTCAATCGCTAGTTTAAAGCCTTCTTCAATGCAGTATGATGTTCATTTGTGACATTTTGGCCTCCCTGATTTTATATGTGATGATAAAGCAGGGTATGCATTAGGGCGTGGCTACGTTGTGATTGACAGGTTGATTGGTTCACAGGTTCAGGAGGGCGCCTCATGCTCCTCCTGATGCCCATATAAGTAGAATCCGTGTTTTTATTTTTCCCAGCATGCACCTGAAATTTTCAAGATGGCGCTGCCCAGATCCGAAACTATTCACTTCCAAGCAGCAGTCCACAAACCAATGGGTGACGTCACGGATGTTACGTCCATTTTATATACAGTCTATGGTATCGATCAATTCTTTTGCTTAATTGATTGTGGAGACATTTAGGTTACAGTCAAACTGCTGTGTGTGCTGTGACAGAGAAAAATGCTACTCCAAAGTCTACTGGAGAGCCATGAGCAATGTCTAGTTAAACTTCAGATAAGGCTTTCTTTACCAGACAACCTTGACCCGATTCCTACTGTGGTCCATGTTACCATGAGAACCATGAGATCGAGCAGATAGAGAAGTCAGCCTATATGGAAAAAAATACCTTCACACAAATAGCACAATTGGCAAATTGGTTCGGGTTTGGACTGCCAGACTCAATCAGTTTTCACTCAGTGTTTCTCCTACGAATATCTTGTAGCATAAAATTGAGAATCAGCCTGGTTTTATTGGCTAAAATGACATCGGTAGCAAAGTGCATGTAGACAGAATGCATAACAGAAAGCAAGGGCTCACAAACAGCAAGAAGACAAACTATGACTAAGGATAATATCACGTATATGTTGTGTACGATTTGTCTAAAAGGTGATGTGTAAAGTTTAGGAGCTTAGGAGTCCTATATTCTTTCCCAAACCTTTTTATCTCCAGATATAGCTCTTTCTTTAGCTCAGTTCTTTACCATTTTCTTTTAGGGGAAATGAAGCAGGGATGACTCACTTGCTTTAAAGATGCAGCATAAATAGCCCTGCAACTCCTCTTATGTGTCTCAATTGGTCCCCTAAGTCTCCTCCCCCCCCCCCCCCCCCCCCGCCCCTCCCTCCTCCTCGCCTCCCTCTCTGCACTTTTGCTAAGATGGTCCAGGAGATAGGGTGTTTTATTTTTAGCCTGCATGTAAAGGTATCCAGTGTTTGTCGTCATGAAGTCAAAGCACATTGGGGGGAAATCATATTTGCCTTACAAAATTACTCATCTGCAAATTTTAAATACAGGTTAATTTCAGGGAGAGGAAGAATAGATAAAATATGACAAATGAGTGACAAACGTATTACGTGTCTCCAAGACGTCACAGATCTTCCCACACATTTCTCAACTGGGAGATGCGTCACAGTTTTTAATTTAAAATGTTATGCATAACAGAACATCAACTTTTTAACTTTTAAGCAAAGTATATGTACTGAGATTAAAACCCATCATTCATGTCGTCCTCCCGGGTCAAATTGACCCCGTCTGTTTTGACTGTTCCTTCTTTCCTCCCTTCCTTCCTTCTGTCTCTCCTTCCTCCTTCCCTCCTTCTCTCTTTCTTTCCTTCCTCTCTCTTTCGTCCCTTCCTTCTTTCCTTCCTCCATCCCCCTTTCTTCCTTCCTCCTGTCCTTTCTCCCTCCCTACCTTCTTTTCTTCCGTCCTTCCTTTCGTTTCTCCCTTCCTTCTTTCCTCCCTTCCTTCCACCCGTCTGTCCTTCCTCCCTCCCTCCTTCTCTCTTTCTTTCCTTCCTCTCTCTTTCCTCCCTTCCTTCTTTCCTTCCTCCATCCTCCTTTCTTCCTTCCTTCTGTCCTTCCTTTCCTTCCTCCCTACCTTCTTTTCTTCTGTCCTTCCTTTCATTCGTTCCTCCCTTCCTTCTTTCGTCCCTCCCTCCTTCTCTCTTTCTTTCCTCCCCCTACCTTCCTCCCTTCCTTCTTTCCTCTGTCCTTCTTTCCTTCCTTCCTCTTTTCCCTTCTCCCTCCCTCCTTCCTTCTTTCTTCCCTCCTTCCCTTCTTTCCTCCATCCTTCCTTCGTTCTTCCTTCCTTCCTTCCTCCCTCCCTCCTTTCCTTCCTTCTTCCTCCCTTCCTTCCTCCTTTCCTTCCTTCTTCCTTTCCTTCCATCCTTCTTTCCTCCGTCCTTCCTTCCTTTCTTCTTCCTTCCTTTCCTTCCTTCTTCCTCCCTTCCTTACTGGAATCGAAGACAACAGGAGGGTTTATTAGGTTGCAATGTGTAACTTCACCACTAGATGCCACTAAATCCTACACGCTGCACCTTTAATTGTCAACAATTGTGATAATAGTTAATTCATTGTTGAGGCTGTTAGGCTTCATTCCTTTGTGATGCTAAGTGATCCAGCTGACATCAACTAACATCACCTCATTGTTAGTTGAAGCCCCAATTTATTGCACCCAGCCGAAAATTAAAAAGTCAGAAACAAAATAAACGATAATGCACTTTATGCACCCACACACACACACACACACAGACACACACAGTTGCACAGAGAGGCTTCACAACCAACGCAGAGACAAATGGACAAAAAGCAAAATAGGAAACGCCTTCATGCTGCAGCAACCCTCCAAGACACACACACACACACACACACACGCACACACACACACACACACACACACACACACACACACACACACACACACACACACACACACACACACATTTACGGAGTCTAAACAGATAAGAAGCCAGCCATTCCAAGTGTGTGAGTCTATTCTTCCCATACATGAACTCTCTCACTCACTCACTCACACACACACACACACACACACACACACACACACACATTTTCGTACATAGTGACACGGATTGTAATCACCCACAGACATGACATACATCCTAATAGAAATCTGCCTGAACACAATGCAATGCTTACGGCAAATGGCCTCAAGATCTCTCTGTGTGTGTGTGTGTGTGTGTGTGTGTGTGTGTGTGTATGTGTGTGTATGTGTGTGTGTGTGTGTATGTATGTGTGTGTGTGTGTGTGCGTGTGTGTTCCTCGTTGTGTGTGATCCTCCATCTCATTTGGTAGCCGCTCAGGGAAAATGTGACTCGAATTCTGATGCGTTTAATTGAAACCTGTTTTATCCCCCATTTACCACACTCATCTGTGGAGGATTATGGATGGAGATAGGCGGAGGAAGAGGAGGAGGAGGAGGATGAGGAAGAGTGAAGTAGAGAGAGGGAGATAAGAATATTGGATGTCTGAGGACGAAGTGAAGAGGAGAAGAAAAGATGTGTTTATCATTCATATTAGTCTGATTTTGTTTCTATTATTTGTCGTTGGTGCCAAAATACATTGCTACGATTTTTCTGCATTGCATTTCCCAGAGATTACATGTCAAAAAATGTCCAAAAAGTCATGTTTCTAGTTGTTTTCTGCAGGTGGCGCTCTTCTGATCTGAGTTGAATGAGTTAAATGCACAATACTAATTTTTATGTTGAATCTATTTCCTCCAACTTTTATGTTCAGGTGCTTTAAAGGTAGGGTTTGTAATGTTGGAAAGCTAGCAGGAAAGCTAGCAAGAGAGCTAGCAAGATTTGAAAATATCACCTCCTCCTGCCTCCTCTAAGTTCCACCCCGCTGCTCCCCCTCCCGTCAGTGAGTCCGTCCAACCCACGCCCACCAACTCTGTAGTTCTGCAGAGAAGTGTGCTGTTATTTTCCGGCAACAGCGACAGGTGAAGACTGTGCACGTGCGAAGTAGGCAGGGAGAGAGGGGGGCGGATGCAGAACTAGACATGAAGGCACCTGATTGGTTTTTGCTTTTCGGTGCGAAGAGCATGGATTGGTCGGAGTTTTATCAGTCCTGTGGCTGCCACAGAGGTCTGATTTTTTCCGTTCCTTTTTCTAAAGTCATAATGTATTGATACCTCTGATAATAGAAGGACCATTTCACCCAGTATAACAAAAAGTGCTTCTGAACAACATAACATACCCTACCTTTAATACACAAAGCTGTACAATATTTATAATTCTCTTCCCATAATGCACCCTTTCTCAGCATATCGACTGTGTGTTGCCCCTGGGCGGCAAACAGCCTTTCTATGATCCTGAACCCAAAGTGATAAAACATGATTTATTCCAACAGAGCAAGGTGACCTCCATCGAAAGCTCAAACCATTCGACACCCGCCGACGACTTTCATATTCTCAACATCCTGTCTGCAACTAATTTAATGACTCGAATGTCCAATTTTCTGCGTAATAGCCATGCGGGATCGTGATGTGTGTGAAGTATGAAGTCCTGGATCAGAGCTACAAACAATCCAAATGTTAAAACTAGACAGATGGCACAGCAGGCTTGAGTGTGGTCATTATGTGGCGAAACACCAACGACAGGCAGATGATTTTGATGGAGTTTAAAGGTGACGTATTGTGCACATTTATAGCTCTATATTTATATTCTGGGGCTCTACTGGAATATCTTTGCATGATTTATAGGCTCAAAAAACTCCTTATTTATCTTATACTGACTCTTTATGCAGCAGCTCACTTCAGCCTCTGTCTGAAACAAGCCGTTTTAGTTCCTGTCTCCTTTGACTTCTTTACCCAGTAAACAAACAGCAAACTAAAATTAAAGGACAGTGACACCTGCTGGAGATGTGTTGGTACTCGTTCTTATTTCTGTCCTTCCTTCCCCCCTACCTTCCTTCCTCTTGTCCTTTCTCCCTCCTACCTTCCTTCCTTCTGTCTTTCCTCCGTCCTTCCTTCGTTCTTTCCTCCATCTTTCTTTTCCTTCCTCCCTCTTACCTTCCTTCCTTTCTTCCTTCCTTCCCTCCTTCCTTCCTCCCTTCCTTCTTTCCTCCATCCTTCCTTCCTTCTTTTCCTTCCTCCCTTCTTCCTCCCTTCCTCCTTCTGTCTTTCTTTCCTCCCCATTACCTTCCTTCTTTCCTCTGTCCTTCCTTCCTCCCTTCCTCTTTTCCTTTCTCCCTCCCTCTCATTCCATCTTTCCTCCCTTCCTTCCTTCCCTTCCTTCTTCTTCCCTCCCTTCTTCCTCCCTTCTTTCCTTCCTTCTTCCTCCCTTCCTCCCTCCCTTCCTCCCTCCTTCTTCCTCCCTTCCTCCCTCCCTTCGTCCCTCCTTTCCTTCCTTCTTCCTTCCTCCCTCCCTCCCTCCCTCCCTTCCTTCCTTGACTCGAGGACAACAGCAGGGTTAACCTGATAAGAAGGAGACAGTGTGCAGTCACAGCTTTGATCATCCTGAACAAATAAACATTGTTTTTTACATTATTTCTTTTCTTTTTTAACTCTAAAGGAATAATAATAATAATGACTGCACTGCGACTTAAGACTCGCCTTCAACTTGAATCTATTTATCCCGTTGTGTTTTTGTTTTGACCCCGAGGCAATGAGCACAAACAGTGTCATCTTAAATGGATTAAACTTTTATGAGCTTGTAGGCAACAAACAGCCCATAAATGTGGAAACATTTAAAGACACTTTAACAGAAGCCGCTGGGAGAAGTTTGTTTACAATCTAGTGATTCCTTTTCTAAAAAATGAGATAGAAAGCGAGTATGTGTGATTGTCAGGGTTGGGAAGGTAACTATGGCGACGTAATAGGTTACAGATTACTAGTTACTCTATTTATAATGTAATAAGTAATGTAACTATTTCAATGACTTCATCAAAGTAATGTAACTTATTACATTTGATGACTTTTCTAATTTTCTAACCAATGTTTTCAGCTGTTAGGGTAAATGTTCCCTCCATCTGTCCTTCCTTCCTCCTTTCCTTCCTTCCTTCATTTCTTCCTAACTTCCTACCTTCCTATTTTCCTTCCTTTCTTCCTATTTTCCTTCCTTTCTTCCTTCCTATTTTCCTTCCCTTCTCCTTTCCTTCCTTCCTTCCTTCTGTCCGTCCTTCCTTCCTATTTTCCTTCCTTTCTTCCTTCCTTCCTTCCTTTCTTCCTTTCCTTCATTTCTTCCTTCCTTCCTTCCTTCCTTCCTTCCTTCCTTCCTCCATTCCTTCATTTCTTCCTTCCTTCTGTCCTTCCTTCCTTCCTTCTGTCCTTCCTATTTTCCTTCCTTCCACAAGAAGCATTAAAAAGCTTATTGTGGAGCTGAATGCGCTATAGGTTTAAGTTATAGTGATCATACCAATTTTATATATGTGGAAAACATTTTAGCTGATGAGTCTCTCTCTCTCTCTCTCTCTTTCTCCATCTCTCTCACAGATTTCTCAAAGATTGAAAAGACCTTTAAAAGAAAAAAGAAGGGGGAAAAAAAGCCTGACATATCGTTTTTCAAGTCAAACCGCATCTCAGCACTGTGATGTTCTCTTTATATTGAACTTCTTCTTCTTCTTTTGAACATCAACTGACTCATCCATTCTTTATACCCGCTTTCTGTATGCACTTTGGACATTGTGCAGATATTACACACAGATACACGGCGAACACTCACACAGATCTTCTCTATTCTCTCCAGATATAAATCACCAGTGATTGTTTGACAGGCTGCGGAGCCGACAGTGAGCCGTTTCTCCTCTGCAAGGGCTGCTAAACAAGAACCTGCAATTAAAGACCAGTTTCATTTTGCTTTTTTTTTATTATATTCACTTTACTTTTTTATTCTATGTGCTTTTGAGGAACGTCACTTGACCTTTATGAGCGGCTAAGTCTAAAAAAAAACATCCATTTCAGCGACTCTGATGGTTTATCTTCAGTTTCAGCTGTTTTTCTATCCTGGGGAGACTCAGTGGGGAAATACTGGACATCTTCTTATTTGGAGAGAACTGCCTGTGTAGCAGTTTCCTCCATCCCCCTTTCTTCCTTCCTTCCTCCCTCCCTCCTTCTTTCCTTCCTTCTTTCCTCCCTCCCTATTACCTTCCTTCCTTCCTTCACTCCTTCTTTCCTCCGTCCTTCCTTCCCTCCTTCCTTCCTCCCTTCCTTCTTTCCTCCGTCCTTCCTTCCTTGCCTTCCTTCCTTCCCTCCTTCCTCCCTCCTACCTTCTTTCCTTCCTCCTTTCTTTCCTCCGCCCTTGCTTCCTGTGTCTCCTTCTTAACCTGTTAAGAAGGAGACACAGTGTGCAGTCACAGCGCTTTGATCGCTCATCCTGAACAAATAAACATTGAACATTAAACAGTATTGAACTGGACAAATACTGGACATCTTCTTTTTTGGAGAGAACTGCCTGTGTAGCAGTTTCACTCTCAAATAAGTGAGTATACCAGGAAGGAATATAAATGTACCATCTGTCAGGATCAGTTAGGCTGGAAGCTGTCAAAAAGTTAGCGATCAACACTTTCTCAATTTCTTACAGAAAGTCTCCTTTAGTCCTTTGTTGTAGTTCTGTACTAATAAATGGTCTATTTAATTGGTTGCTGATGTTTTGAATAGAAAATCATATTTTTTTCACAGTTTCAGTCAAAACAGAACAAATATAATATTACCCAGTAGTGTTTTTTTTATTTTATTTTACTGTTGAGCAATTTACTTAAAGCTTTTTTTCTCATTTTTGTTTGTGAGCATGAGGCGCCCTCCTGAACCTGTGAACCAATCAACCTGTCAATCACGACGTAGCCACGCCCTAATGCATACCCTGCTTTATCGTCACATATAAAATCAGGGAGGCTAAAATGTCCCAAATGAACATCATACTGCATTGAAGAAGGCTTTAAACTAGCGATTGAGACCATAAACACATTTTGAAAACGTTTACTGAGGTTAGAAATCAAGTGAAAAGTTGGTGAATTCTCCATTGACTTGTATAGAGACGGAAGTCCTTTTGACACCAAAACGGTCGCCCCCTGGTGGCCTTTTGATAGAATGCAGTTTTAAGTTACTTCCGTGTTGGCCTCATTTCAGAGAACTGGAACTCCCCGCCTGATTTTTAGATATATAATGTCTACATGATATTAACGTCCTGGCAGTTTTCTTCTTCGCTGCCTTTGTTTGGCACATTTCTGCACTTTTAAGCACAATGCCGCCACCAGCTGTCCATCAGTGGAACAGCATGAGATGTGAAATAATATGACTTTCATGTGTCACATATATATTTTCCTGTGATTTCATGCCAAACTGTGTGTGTAAGTGCAAGATTAATCTGTTTTCTTTTTGTATCTGACAGATCAATCTCCCTTTGTGCACATCATTGTTTCATGTTTGCATGATGTACTCAGACGCCGGCACAGAGAAAACATGTGTATATCTAAATCAGATCTTCTTCTGACACGTAATAACAATGTGAGAGTATATGTGATTCAGTCGTGTGTCATGATCTGACAGCAGGCTGACAAGGATTTTATTTTCTTCACAACGGGACGCCTCTTGTTTTTCTTGTATTCCCACATCGTCACATCGGCCCGTTATTCTGAGAGTGTTTGATTGAAAAGAAAATGTATGAATCACTTCCTCTACTGGGAAAATGATCTTTCGGCTCAGTATGATACCGAAGATTTAGTTTGAGCTCCCTTTCAGAGGAGACAATTCACTTTTGGGTCGAACATTTTCATTTGCCAGGATACTTATCTTGCTTTGACTTAATAAACTTGTGATCTGATCCTAGCTGTGCTGGGATTGTGCAGCCTTCACATTTTAGGATTTCATTCAGAATATCTACAATGCCTGGAGATGTGTGAGGTTTATTTTGTCTTTAACCACATCTGCTCTACACAGCTTTCCCTTCAGTGTCTCAGTGATTCCCTGTTTGTCACAAAAACCAATAAAGAATAATGGTGGGCATGCTTTCCTCTTTGTTTTTACATGTTTTCGCCCATTACCTGCACGTTTTATTGCATCACTGCCAAACCATTTCCCAAGAATGTCATCACACATAGCAGGCTACCAGATCATGAGAAAGCTTACAGTATATTACAAGTCTTTTATGCACAGAGCTAATGTGTCTTTAGACAAAAAAAATCCACATAGGTACCAATTTTAAATACACAGAGCTTGGCACAGGAATCAGTCTTGCTGTGAGGCATCTTCTCAGAGCTGAACCTCTTGAATTCAGGCAATTTCCGACACTGGGATTTGTCCCCAGACACTTTTGTAAGATCTTTAGCAGCATTTTAACTGCAGGAATCCAGCAGTAGTAGTGTTTATCTCGGAGCGCACAGTTATCAGGTTTGCATTATGTAGGAAATAGGGAGTGATTTTAACCACATGCCATAATGTCTGGCGTGTTACGTGCTGTACTGTAGCTGACTGCCTTTCAAATCTGAAATGAGAAAGATTAAGAGAGACGGGGCTAAAGAGAGAGAGAGAGAGATAATGCAGTTAT
Source organism: Scomber scombrus (assembly GCF_963691925.1). Lineage (NCBI taxonomy): Eukaryota > Metazoa > Chordata > Actinopteri > Scombriformes > Scombridae > Scomber > Scomber scombrus. The sequence continues at coordinate 4,482,225 of NC_084992.1, forward strand.
GTTTGCAGAAAGCAGTAAGGTAGTAGGAGTAAGCGGAAAAATGACCAGAAAACAAAACTATAAAGTCTGGGCTTTAGTTTGATTTTCCACCTCCTTCCACCGGGTCTCCTTTCAAATGGTTACAGCTGCAGTACTGCTAATATTTCTGGTAATTTGGGATGTTTGATAACCTGAGGAGAACTTATAAAAAACTCTTTCTCTCAACATCTCAATTATAACAGAAGCAGTTTAGCTAAATGAGAAAAATAAAATTGTTGGTGGCAAATCAAATTTCTGATTAGGATTGGACTGGGAGGACTTCTTTATTTCTAAAACCCTCCCTGGCTATGGCACTGTCTCAAAGATGATGTTGTCTTGTGTGCAGTATTTGCATATTGAACAATGCTGGCACTTTCTAATTAAACCTATCTCCATGGTGTTTCCAGATATGCTGGAAACACAAATGCAAATGGGCAAAAAAAAGGACTTTGAAGCAAACATGCCACTTTTGAAAGAAGAAGTAACACAACTGTAGACTTACAAATGAAAAGGTATATTCTTAAGCAATAAAAACTCACAATTACTCAGTTTAATACACAGAGATTCACTGCTATAGCTTTACTTGGGCTGGTATCACCACTTGCTTAAAGGAGGCTAACGTTAGATAACATTAGCAGACTTTAGATGAATATATATACATACATGCTGACTTTGGACTCCTTCTTATAAGCTCTATTTTGGTTTGGCTTCAAAGTAGTGATGTATAAGACAACGTTTGGCCAACTCCAATCAATACACAGGAACTTGGTATGACCACTAGCTTAATGGAGGCTAACAATAACAGACTTTTGATTAATATCACCATATAAATGCTCATTCTGATGAGCTGTATTTTCGTTTGGCTTCAAAGTAGTGATGTATAAGACAACGTTTGGCCAACTCCAATCAATACCCAGGAACTTGGTATGACCACTAGCTTAATGGAGGCTAACAATAGCAGACTTTTGATTAATATCACCATATGCTCATTCTGATAAGCTGTATTTTGGTTTGACTTCAAAGTAGTGATGTATAAGACAACTTTTAGCCAACTCCGACCCACAGCAACAATACCCAAGAACTTGGGCTGGTATGACTACTAGCTTAATAGAGGCTAACATTAGCAGACTTTAGATAAATAGCACCATATATACTGACTTTAGACTCTTTCTGATAAGCTGTATTTTGGTCTGACTATAAGACAACTTTGGCGAACTTCACTCAGCAACAATAACCAAGAACTTGGGCTGGTATGACCACTAGCTTAAAGGAAGCTAATGTGAGCTAACGTTAGCAGACTTTAGATAAATAGCACCATATCTGCTGACTTTAGAGTCTTTCTGATAAGCTGTACTATGGTCTGACTATAAGACAACTTTGGCGAACTTCACTCAGCAACAATACCCAAGAACTTGGGCTGGTATGACTACTAGCTTAATAGAGGCTAACATTAGCAGACTTTAGATAAATAGCACCATATATACTGACTTTAGACTCTTTCTGATAAGCTGTACTATGGTCTGACTATAAGACAACTTTGGCCAACTTCACTCAGCAATAATAAACAAGAACTTGGGCTGGTATGACCACTAGGCTAAGGCTAAGGCTAGGCTAACATTAGCAGACTTTAGATAGAGGAAATAAGCAATAAGCAACAATACCCAGGAACTTGCATCAGCATATTCACACCCATGTTGCCAAATATATTTCTTACTTCCCTAATATGAGTGTCATCCATTCACAATTCCCTAAAACATTATGCCACTACTCCAGGAAGTTTGTTTTTCAATCTAATTGAGGTAAAATAGATCTGACATTTTTATTGATAACAGCCTTTGTGTGTGTGTGTGTGTGTGTGTGTGTGTGTGTGTGTGTGTGTGTGTGTGTGTGTGTCTGTGTGTGTGCATACTGCGCCCTTTCAATCCATTACAGCAAATGACAAAAGCAAACACCAGTAATGTCCAATCATTTGCCTGCCATCATTCATTCTCATTTTGGATCACACATACTCACAGAAACAACCATTTATCCAACATCATGCTCCCTAATCCGTTCTGTCCTTTCTGAGGTCGGAAGAATAAAATCTATGAGTCCAGACAGACAGCAGCTCAAAATCAATGTTTTTTTTTTACAAATCCACAGTCCCTCATCGAGCATCTCTCCTCCAGCTCTAACTAAAGTGACTTTTTGACAGCTTTTGTGAACTGAAAAGACAGGAGTTTATTTATATGGCAAAAGCTACAAATTGGATCTCACAATGATTTTGAAACTGCATCTTCAATCCCAGCTTCAGATAGACAGCGGATCTTATTGCACTGAATACAAACGTGTGTGCCTTCTGCTCTTGGGCTCTTGCGGACTTCCATCATATTGTGAAGTGCTAACCGCAATCACATCAAGTCTGTGAAATCCAGCAGGCAACAAAAGGGATAAATTGTGCTTTGAAATGGGATGTCTGACCTCAGTCATTGCTATGGATATGAGCCAATACCGAAATGTTCATCCAGTAATCCTCTTGAATATTTCACAGAGCCGAACTGAAATTTATTGCTAGTCCGTGAGCAATTTTTCTTCCTCGTCTTCTTCGTCGTCCTCCTCTTCCCACATCATCACATCCATATTGCCGTGAATTATGAGCAATCCAAGTGTAGTGAAGCATGCAGCTGCGGCAGACTCTCAGGAAGTCCACACAAAGCGTGTTTGAGCCCCTCATGGTCGACCTCATTTGATGCATTTGTGGACTTCTGGATATGAAACATCTACAGTTTATCTTCCACAATTTTCCATGTGCACTTTATAAAATATGTACACATGGCAACCATATTATGGTAAAGGTTATGGAAAGATCAGGATTATGGCAAATACACTGTAGTAGTGTAGTTAGAGTTGTTGAAATAAAGACTTAAAATAGCTTTTCAGTCAAGTAGCAGAAGAGTTGTTGTGCTTGTTTGCACTTAAAGAAGCCTAAATTACCTCAAAATTAATGTTTATGCTTTCTAAAATATGTGCACATGGCAGTCATATTATGGTAAAGGTTATGGAAATATTGGAGATGTAGCAAATAAACTATAGTGGTTTGTTTCAGGTTATTGAAAGAAGCAGTCAAGCAGCAGTTTTTGTATTAAATTACCTCAAAATTAATTTTTATGGTCGCGACAAAATTTAAAATTATGTAAAAAATAATTGACTTTGGAATAATTGCAATTAGCATCTGCCTACATATAACACTTTCCCAAATGTATATATTAATATAACAATTACACCAGTTTCATTGTGCTTAAATTAATTAAACAGTAGAGCATGCATATTAAAAATAAACTGTAAAACACTGGATACTATTGTTGTTGTTAGCCTTTTTAATTATTTTGTTGGTATTATTGTAGAAACAAAAAGGATTAATTATATATTAACGTTAAGTACCTGTGTCTCCTTCACCCATTTCCATATTTTTAGTTTCAAAACCCCTCACACAGAAATAACAGTAATATGAATTAATTTGGCTTGTTTTAATCCTAACTCATAGGCAAGTCCCCATTAAAGTTTTATGGCTTTATAAATCTCTCTGTCTCTCTCAGGCTCTTTTTGTCTACTTGGCAGAGCAGTTTTTATATCACATTTTCGGCATTAAACTGTGGCATTTCAGGATTGTGCTGTTATTAACAAAACCAGGTCAAAATTTAGTATTTGGCCGGTTCTGGCCCACGGGCCTCATGTTTGACATCTCTTTTTTTTCTGGCTCTTTCCTGGTTGGTGATCACGGAGACTGTGATGGAAATGGTAGATGTTTGAAAGTGTTTGAAGGCATTCTGGGTGCAAATTCAGGAGGCTCATCTCCGCCTGGTTACCACGGTTACAGTCAAATCAGCCAACCCCACATTTACCTGATATAACAGCTACAGATTCATGTTTTAAAGCTGCTGTTCATCGTTTATGATGTAAAAATGTCAGAGAAATAAAAAGCTTGTGTTTTAGTATTTGCTCAGTTATAAAAAATCCATCTGCGGAGCATCTGTCATGCCGGCTGACGGCCAGAGAGTTTATCAAGCTGGACGGCAGAGGAGGAGATTTTTAAGAGATACTGATACTTTACTGCATTTAACACCAGAAGCTGAGAGCAGGAAACAGTCTCTCTGTGTCATCATGTGCTGTCCGCCACTTCTGTCCAATGGTGTAACTTCATCACTCACCAACTTACTCAAGACAAAAAAAAAAGATGAAAAATGAATCTGGTGAGAAGAAGAAGAGAGAAGCTGTCGAACCGGCCTGCCGAGAAGTCCAATCTGGTCCACTTTCCTTCTTCCTCTTTTCCTTACTTCCTTCCGTCTTTTCTTCCTCCCTTCCTTCCTTCCTTTCTTTCTTCCTCCCTTCCTTCGTTCCTACCCTTCTTTCCGTCTGTCCTTCTTTCCTACCTTTCTTCCTCCCTTCCACTCATCTTTCATTCTTTCTGTCATTCCTTCCTTCCTTCCGTCCGTCCGTCATTCCTTCCTTCCTTCTATCCGTCATTCCTTCCTTCCTTCCTTCATTCCATTTGTCCTTCCTTCCTTCCTTCCTTCTATCCGTCATTACTTCCTTCCTTCATTCCATTTGTCCTTCCTTCCTTCCTTCCTTCATTCCATTTGTCCTTCCTTCCTTCCTTCCTTCTATCCGTCATTACTTCCTTCCTTCATTCCATTTGTCCTTCCTTCCTTCCTTCATTCTATTTGTCCTTCCTTCCTTCCTTCCTTCTATCCGTCATTCCTTCCTTCCTTCATTCCATTTGTCCTTCCTTCCTTTCTTCCGTCCGTCCGTCCGTCCTTCCTTCCTTCCTTCCTTCCTTCCTTCCTTCCTTCCTTCCTTCCTTCCTTCCTTCCTTCCTTCCTTCCTTCCTTCCTTCCTTCCCCTTTTTAATAACCGGCCCACATGGGATCACATTGGGCTGCATGTGGCCCCTTGAATGAAAAGGACTTTGACACCTCTGAGTTAATGAGTGAAAATAAAATCATCACAACACTTTTGTGAACTAATTATGTTCTCAAACACTCGAGCAACCGTTACACCCTTATCTCGTTGTTTGTTAAATTCATTGTAGCTTCGTGAGTGTGCCAAGTTTCCTAATTTCCATTGTTCATATTAAAAATACATTTTCCCTTATTCTACCTGGTACTATTTTAGCACTAATCTAAAAAAAAATAATACCAAAGTTACTGTTATTGTCTTGTTTGTTTGATTTCAGATATCAAAATTTCCTGCTTCATTATTCAGACTGGGAATAGAAAATAGATGAGGGTTTTTTTTTAGTGCATCTCATCAGCCGGAGCGAGCACAGATAAAAACGAACATCACTGATATCACACAGTAATAGGATTGGAAATGGATGTGAAATGGAAGGAACAGAGATTGGCAAATATATTATAATAATATGAATATGTTATAATATAATTTGACAAGTATAAAACTATCTTGTTTCGCTGGAGTTGAACTGAAAAATCTGTCCTTTTCTGTCATGCCCCTGTGAGCAAGAATTTGCCCAGTGAATGATTTTCCATTAGATTTGAACCATAGACTGTATATGAAATGGACGTAACATCCGTGACGTCACCCATTGGTTTGTGGACTGCTGCTTGGAAGCGAATAGTTTCGGATCAGGGCAGCGCCATCTTGAATATTTCAGGCGTAAGAGGCGCCCTCCTGAACCTGTGAACCAATCAACCTGTCAATCACGCCGTAGCCACGCCCTAATGCATACCCTGCTTTATCGTCACATATAAAATCAGGGAGGCCAAAATGTCCCAAATGAACATCATACTGCATTGAAGAAGGCTTTAAACTAGTGATTGAGACCATAAACACATTTTGAAAACGTTTACTGAGGTTAGAAATCAAGTGAGAAGTTGGTGAATTCTCCATTGACTTGTATAGAGACGGAAGTCCTTTTGACACCAAAACGGTCGCCCCCTGGTGGCCTTTTGATAGAATGCAGTTTTAAGTTACTTCCGCGTTGGCATCATTTCAGAGGACCTGGGCTCCCCGCCTGATTTGAACTTATCTTGAATGAAAAGTAGATGTGTTGGCCTGAGACTGGTGAAATACACTCAGTTTCTTGTCTGGTGGCATCGAAAAAGGTTGGAAACAGTCGCTGGGGGAAACTTTAAGTGTAATGTAGAGAGTCCAGTGAGATAACAGGGACTAGGTCTTTGGTTTGTTTTGAGGTGGTTGTTTTAACTAATGATTCTTGTATTATATGCAAGAAACCCCTTTTAACTACTCAACCAATTGTCGTCAATGCACTGTTGCATCACAGTGCGAAGATCTTCATGTCAATCCCAACTACAGACACTTTTTCTGTACGTTGAAAATCATGTTCCACTCATCAGTTATCACTAAAGCTCAGGTATGGCAACTACATTTGGATGATTTAACATATTTAGGCTCTTAGAAATGCATTGATAGTTTCATAATTTAGCTCAAACAAGCAAATGCTAGTTTTACACATTACTTTTTCTAATTTATACACTTTAAAATCAGCTCCTTTTTTAAAAACACTGCTCAGGTTAGGATGTCCTAGTAAGTGTCAAAAGGGATATACAGCATACATGACATATGGTGTATTATAAACAGAAATAGCATCTCTTTAAGAACAGGCTGTTCTCATTTGTGAAGACTGTAGCTGTAGCAGCTTGGGCTTTTCCCAGTTCATGCCCCCCTCTCCGCAAATCTGAAATGGAAATTACACCCTGGCAATGAACGAGCAGAGCGAGAACAGCAGGGGTGCTGAGTGAAGCGCAGCATGCACACAGACCACATCCAAATAAATGTTTGAAAGAGCATCTTGCCGTCTCTGAAGCAGCAGGTTTGACTTGATCCTCGTGAAGCCCGTGAGCACATGTGGAGCTGACGGAGAATAGGAAAGGTTGAAACTCTCTCGATTTGACAGCTGTGAGCCGTTATTATCGGATTATTCGTACTTTTGAATGGCATTCAGGTGCCGCATTTCTGCTTTGTTTGACATTTTAAACACTAAAATTGTCTCAATCATCCTGAAGAGTCTAAACAAAAGGCTTAGACATTATACAGTACAGAGATTCAGGGTTAATACAAGCTATTTAAAGCTGCAGAGCTCACTGATTTCCCTTTGAGGGGCTAAAATGTAAGATTTCTTCCTCTGCAAAATTGATTATTTCTTTCAACCTCCTGTTTCAAAGAGTACAGGCTGTACTGAAGGCTGCTGTATAGAAAACTTCCAAGCATTGCTTCTGTGATTCATATGAAATCTCACAGTAACACCCAGGACTTCAGTGGTTTTTAGCTGATTTGATCTATACGCTTTAGAAAGTCAGAGTTTCTACACTTGTTGAATCACAAGCATGGAGGTTTTAAGGTTCTGCACTTCTATAAAAACTATTGGCAGAAGAGCAGAAGAACAAACTGTTGCATGCTCCCAACAGCACTGAGATCCTGCCATGTTTTGAATGAGTCAAAACACTCAAGATTTCAACATGCACTATTAAAGATTTAAAGGAGAAACCAGAACAAGAACAGCGTGTCCCAAAAGACACAATCAGTCGAACTTACATTAAAACTGAGTCTGTGTGGACTCGGATACCCTGGGTGATTTTCGG
>NC_084992.1:4490040-4617540 GCF_963691925.1 Scomber scombrus
CTTCACATTAACAGTGAACTTTGTGTGTTTTGAAGTTTAGCCAGTCTCATCCATTACAGCCTGACTGGCTATTTGCTCTCGTCACTTTTTACAACAATCCATCCATTAACTCTGAAATATTCATACTTCACCTCCTCCTCCTCCTTCTCCTTCTCCTCCTCCTCCTCCTCCTCTTCGGCACTCAACACATTTCCCTAAACATCCTATTTTAATGCAGGTAAATGTGCTTTATACAAATTCACACACACACACACACACATATATACACAGTGAGACATATTTCTGCTATCTTAAAGTATGATGTAGTTTTAACTATACTGATATATACCACACACCAAAAAAAAAAGATGTTTTATATGAGTTATAATCAGCTGCATAATTCTGCTGTTGAAGCGCTGACTGCTCTTTTTGAGTGCTCGGCTCCTCCATTAACATTACACTGATGAGATTTGCTGTTGAAGTGGGCTTTTTGCACAACTTTACCAGTCGACAATCTGTGAGTAAGTGCGAGCGTGAAGTGAAGTGAAGCTTTCCTGGCAGCTGGTGTGTCGTTGGCTCCGCTCGCCAAATAATAATAACTTCATTTTGCTTTTTATTTTTATTTTTTTTGGTGGGTTTTGTTTTGGCACGCTGTCATCACAGATCTAATCTATAATGACAGCGTGCCAGCTTCACTTTTACACCGTCATTCCACTTTGATTTAATCTTTTTTAATATGTATTGTTAAGATACATTGATTGGTAGTATACTGTATAAGACACGTTCAAAAAAAAGGCTATCAGAAGTCGTTTAGGGCTATAAAATGTTTAATTACATGTAGTTACATAGCATTTTAACATTAAAGTGTCTTTAATTTTACAATATGGGCCAATGTATGGATGATCTACAAGCTCATAACCTTGCATTTAAGTGTTATCTACTGTCCACTTAAGTTTTTTATCAATCTTTTTATCAATATATCTTTTCTACTGCAGGGCAAGTAATTAAAAGTACATTAAAAGCCTTGTTGACACTTTGCTTTTTTGGGTTTAATCTAAAATGACAGCGTGCCAACCTCGTCTTTTTTATATGTATTGTTAATATATATTTATTGGTAGTATCAGAAGTCATTTAGGGCTATAAAATAATTGCTTAAATGTCGTTATTTATCATTTTAACATTAGGAAAACTTTCATTTTGTTGAATTACTCTTTTAATTTTACAATTTTAGCCATTATTATGGATGATAGTGATAAATAAAGTAAGTTATAACCTTGCTTTTACCATATTCAGTGTTATCTACTGTCCACTGTAGTTTTTTTAATCAATGTTAATGTCTAGAAATATGTCCTGCCAGCTGATTTGACTCTACTCTACTTCTACTGTATGACAAGTAATTAAAAGTACATTAAAAGTCGTGTTGACAAGCTCATGGCTCATAATCCTCTGTGTTAACACTGAAGACAAAAACATTCACTGCTAAATTTAACACATTTAATAGTGGACGTGCCTCATTTTAGCACAAAACGACTTGTTGAGTTAACGTTCGTGCAGTTAAATGGGATTTTGTTTCCAGTTTGCTGATCAGAAGATTGAGAGTATAGTTGGGCAAACACCAGTTTGTTTGATTAGAGGAGTTTCTTGTTGGATGAAGCATGATTTTTTGGTTGGTGGTGTTTTTTGATCACTCCTCCGGTCGTTCTTTCCTCTGAAGCGTCGTGTAAAAAGAATCAGCGACTAATTCAAAGCTGCAGAAGCTGATTTTGTAAATCCAACACGGTGAAGAAACTGGAGGAAAATCTTAGTTTCAATATCCAGAATATTATTATTATAGTAGAACCAATAGATAGTGTTTACATGCACATTACATTTTATGTGGAATAAATGGATGTAAAACTTGGTTATTTATGATTTTGAGTTATTAGATTTCTTCACTGCTGAATAAATGAAGATGAGAGTTGGAAATTCAGAGCATTTGATTGGTGAAAAGGTTTCAAGACAGACATATGTTGAGACTCTCGCTGCTGACCATCAGCTCTCATCTAAGCTGCTGCTGGTCACCCTGTAGCCGGCGGGCCTGAGATAAGAGTGTCCGAATCTGTGACCGTTATCCATTGATTGAAGTCATTTTTGTTGCAGGTATTTGTGTGATTGTAGATACATCAGATAGCCAAAGATGTTAGATCTGTACTGATCACCCATAAGTGATTGACTACCACTGATTTCGGACTCATTTTTAGTGTCTTTAGTGGTTTGAGGGTCTGTGCAGGTCAGCCAAGATCTTCTGCACCAAACTGGGTTGAACCATTTCTGTAGTTGACTTTGTGCACGGTTGCATTGTCAGGTTGGATAAAAAAGGAAAGAAGATTCCCCAAACTGCTGCAAGCTGGAAGAAAATATCATTGTGTGGTGTAGTATTAAGATTTCTCTACATCTGAATTAAAGAGAAGCTTCAAAATGTGTCTTAATAGAGTCTGAGCTAGTCAGGTGCCTAGATGAACATTGAAAGAGGTTTTCCTTGCTGTAATCATTCCTCCTGTTCATACTGACCATTAGAAGATCACCTCCAAATGTGCTTTCAATGTAAGTGATGGAGGACAAAATCCACAGGCATTTTCAAAACTATAGTTCATGGTCTGAATCAGTTGATGATTTGTTTCATTTCACACAGAGAAAAATCCAAGCAAACCAAAATGCATCACTAAAAGCTACATATGAAGGTTTTCTCTGCTTATTGGTCAGACGTAACTGTGACAGGACCAAGAATATTAACACAGGAAGAAGGTTGTGGTGTTCAGATCTGTCCAAACATGGGTGAAAACGAACCAGAGTCTGATCAAACTGAACAAAAACGTTTATCTGAAGCTAATCTGAGGCTTTAGGAGTCTGAGTTCGTCAAATTAACTGGATATCAACCAAAGTTTAAAGCCTCCGCACAGTGTCTTCCTGTTGAGCTGCGGTGAAATGATCACACTGTAATAAAAAGAGGGAGTTTGACACTAAAATGACAGTAACTTTGACAGATATTGATTTGATTTGATTTATCTGGAGGAACTTTTAACCACATGTGGATTTTTATCTCCCGTCTCTCACATTATAAGCTTCTAAAGGATCTTCTAATGGACTCTATGAACAAGAGGAACGACTACGAAAAACCTTTTATGTGCCTGATTATTGTTTTAAGACAGACTGCGAACCTCTCCTTTAAGAAACCAAGATTTAAACCATGAAAAACAGACTTTACATAATACTTTTGGACATATTCAGTACGATTAGGTTAAGATCTTCAACTTCATGTCTGTTTTTATGATTCTTGCTAACGTGATACTGCCTTCAACAAGCTCTCCTAATACAGCTCTGTCACATTTTTTTGGCTTCTACTTTATGTTTCTGAGTGAAAGTCAGCGCTAAGAGCTACATTTTGTCTTATATTATTGAAAAGGCAAGGCCAGAATTGGACTGAGGCACATGCAGAAAAGCAGTTGCATCATCAGTAGTCTTCACCATCCAGCATGTTATTAACTTTATTCTCTAACTCCTCTGGATCTCTAAGCTTCATTTTTCATCTTACCGTATCATATCTGAGGCATGAAGAGCCACTTCTGCAGCCTTTCCTCACCACGGGACAATGCAAGGTGATGTGATATAGCCCGCCGAACTTTGAAATGTCACAGTGACCCTTTAATTGTGTCACAGACGAGTATGAGTAAACGCCAGCTGCGATCGCAAGCAGTCTGATAAAGTTTTTCCCCTCTGCCGTCTGCACTAACTTGACTTTAAAATGTCACGGCGACCCTTTAATTGTATCCGAGAAAGGTGTGAGTCAATGCTGGCTGTGATATATACGCCGGCTGATAAGGTTTCGCTGTCGTCGACACACACAGTATGGAGCAGGTGAGGCATCGATCAAGTGCTGCAAGAGCGCTGATGCAGGAGAAACGGTGCAGTTTTCCATTTTTATAACCCCAACAAAATGTTCACCACTTTAGAAATCAAGTCAATGCATTCATTACTCCTGAATAAATGTGAGCATGACAGAGCTTTTGAACTCCTACTTGTAAAATATGCATACTATATGAGCATCAGGCAGATGTTTTTATCAGGAGTTTGCTTTTGATTCAAAGATCTCTCCTCATCTGAGCTCTTTGAAATGCTATCTCTCTGTTTATTCTTGTATTGATTCACATGAACCAGAACTGACAGAGCTTTGTAGTCCCTAACTGACTGTACATGAAAAAAAAAAACTGTTCATGCCACTTTTAATGACTCATACAATTATATTTATGCAAATGGTTTGTTAGCACAGCATTAATTTAAGCAGGTGTTTAGCATTTTTCGGACAGAATTGGCTCAATAACAGAGAGCTCAAACGAGTCCTTGTTGTCACAATGAGATACAGCCTGCAGCCGCTACCTTTGACTGTGAAGAGAGCCTCCCCTCTTTTAGAGGATTTATACATTGTTTGAACTTTTATTAGTGAATGACATTTTCTAATCTGGTAGTCCGCCACAAAGAAACATTACATTCCTCTCCAACAAAAGAGTCAGTTTGTCTCAAGTGTCTCTTTATCTGTTTCCGATTCTCTCTCAGTAAGAGCTTTCCATCGAAGTGACATCACCGCAAATCAGGCAAGACAAACTCGTCCGTCTTGTTTCTCACCCGCGGCGCCCTTTAAGAAGAAGAAGTAAGAAGTTTCACATACGCCGGCTGAAGTGTGACACGCTTAAACGGCAACAATTCGGGCTTCATTTGCATACAAGCCAACGTGCCAGAATCTGGAGTGAACCGAGCGCTGATCAAACAGGAGAGGGTGAGGTGACAGTAGCCTGGAGGTAGAGCGAGTGGAGCGGACTGCCGACTGAAATGTCACCAGTTTCAATCTGTAAAAAAAAAAAGAAAGAAAGAAAGAAAGAAAGAAAACTCTCTACAATGACTCGTAATGTGGAGGAAACACTTGACATGGGTGAGTGCTCTTGAGCTAAATATTCAGTTGGAGTTGTGCAGTGATGGTGGAGAATACAATATATGGACCTGAATGGTTATAGACTGATTCATGTAAGAAAGTGCTCCTTTTAAACATGTTTGAAACAGTTTACATTTCATTTAAAGAACATTAGTCCTTCATATTGTTTGTCCGATTTCAAACAACAACATTTAAACTCAGTATTAGTTTTCTAGAAGCCGACCAAGTCAAGCTGATTGTGTCTCAGGTCGTTTTAGGACAGAAATTAACACCAAACGAAAGAAACCTCCTCATTATGTCAAATGTTGTGATGTAATAGGTCAGGGGTCAGCAGTTAGGACTTTAATCAGTGCAGTGGAAATGCAGATTTTTATGTTGATTCATTTTAATTCATAATTAAGAATAAAACAGATTCACAATACTGACAAAAGTTGTTGAATTCACGTATTAAACTTTAATTTCTTGAAGGTTTATTGGACAGTTTTAATGCCCCTGCTGGTGTGTGAGGGGGACTGGATTATAACAAAGATATATGACAATAATTGTGATTTTACAGGAGCCTTGTGTCTATTTTGTTACTTGTTGATTTGTGAAAAATGATGTTAAAGTTTTGACGTAAACTATGAGAGTCAGAAAGTCAGGGCCAGTTATTTTTGCTGCAGGGCCGAATTTGCCTACCTCCTGTAATATCTGCACCAACAGCCAGAGGGCTCCACCACAATAACGCAGGGTTGTGTAATGAATAAGTCAAACTTGGCTCAACCCTTTGAAGCATCGTGCATTTGCCAATCAAATACATGCAATCACACCATCTGGTTTGGTATGAATGGGGAAATGCTGTCTAAACCTACCTGATGCAACAGTGGATCAAATTACTGATGTGGTGATATCTTTCTAGAGTTGAAAAGCCTGTCTTTTGTTTTGGTGTCTGGAAAGGGTTTGACATCGTAGATCTACCTAAATTTTACTTCCTTGATTGTTTATAATTGCCTCACCTGAAGAAACGCATCTATACCAGTGTGTCCCCTGCTGTTTTTGATCTGAACATCCGTCTTTGTTGGTGATTTAGTGCTAGAGGACCGAATCTGAGCGGATATTGGACCATCTATGGTTGCCAGATTCGTCTAAGGGGTTTATGGCTGCAGACTGGTGGAGAATCAGCTCCATTTAGAAGTATTTGGGATAGCTTGAGGCTGCCACGTCCTCCTTAAATTAACCCAAGTCTACTAATTAGGAGTCTGGCAACCAGATATATGCTGGTGTTGGACCAAGTGATTTTATCCACCTGGGATAATCTTTTTTTTTTAAAGCAGCTCATTTATAACTGCAGGATATTGGATCCGATTTAATACCAGATTTATTTAGGATAGAAGACAGAGTGCCAGATGTGGATTTGACAGTTGTTTGGAAGGTCATAACGCCTGGTTATTCGCTCAAGATACATGTCAGGAAATCTGGAGGCCTTAATTAATTATCACCTTAACAGTAACAAGTATTGTTTGATGTATTTTGCCCTACAAAGGTTCATTGGTTGTTCCCTTTGGGATAAAAAACATGAGAAATTTTAACTGGGGATTGAAACAGGATCGTGAATAAAAGCAGCGAGGCGTGACAGGATTTTCAAGGACGAAAGTCAGGATGAGAGTGAAAGAAATAAGTCAGGACTGGACACAAATGGAGGGAAATTACCTTGAGGGCAGACTGAATTTTAGTTTAACAGACTACTTCAATGTGTCTGAACTCCTACATGTCAGTTTGCACCAAAGACCTTCAACTGTAGAAGCAATTTCCCCCCGTTAGAAAGTGTTTTAAGTCCGTTTTCTGCAAATACCGTAGTCCTTGAAAAACCGACAAGCAATTACAGCCCAAATGTCTCCATAAAGGAGAGCTCAGCAATTAGATCTGAACCTTCATTGTGGTTTCACATGACCAACCTAAACCAGGCCATCTTAACCACCGAGTCCGTCCTTCTAGGTCACCGCCATTCCTGCTAGCAACACCAGCCCCCTTCCCCTTGTAATGGATCGATCAATAGTGCATGTTGAATCACAAGGATGAAGACACGACCTGCACATGGATGCACACAGACACACATACAGTGCATGCATCCGTGCACGGACTGTACACAGACAAACAAACGCTCGGGCTGCAGTGAAAGAGGGGTATTGTTAATTTCTACCACCCCCACTATCGTCGTCTTTCTAGAGGGGACAAGAAAGGGTGACCCAAATTTGACACGACCCGGGTTGCATATTGTCAAGGATGGTTGGGTTTATCTGTGAATGGGTGCACTGTACACACACACACACACACACACACACACACACACACACACACACACACACACACACACATGCAGGTAGACATGTTGAAGTTTGGGTCGTTAAATGATCTTTCAGGTTCTGCAAAATCCCACTAGAACACATTTTGGGGTTGCACACAACTTTATGCACTTCTAACACATGCACATAAACACCTTAATGTGAGAAACTCATGCACACACACACACACACACACACACACACACACAAACATACAGGCTAGTGATGCATGAGTACTTGGCCCGCTTGTCGGGGGGACAGAAGAAGGGGGTGGGGTAGGTCATCCTTAATTGCTATGTGTGTGTGTGTATTTGTGCATTAGTGGGAGTGACTGGCATACCTTTACGCCCCGCACACCAATAGCATCCCACATCCCCCCTCTTCCTCGCTCCCCTCCTTCATTTTCCCACCACAGTACCCTGCAGTCACACAGCCGAGCGGCACTCAGTGGAGCTCGGCTGTTATCTGACGCATGGATCTACAACTGTTTACCTTCGGCTTTAGCGCTGCTGCTGCTTTTTTGGACTCTCACGCTTCTGCCGGTCGGTGCACACAGATCGTAGTGGCTGTTTTTCAAACTTTATAATTCAACCCGAAAACTACATGAAGTTTAAAATGCTACTAAGGTGAGTCTGCAGATGGCTGTGTGAGATAACAAAATGAAACTTAAGCAGCGCTGAAAGAAGTAGTTAGATCTTTAACATGAGTAAATGGTGCAATACTACAATGTAAAGTGTTAGAAGTGAAAGATGAAAAATGTCCTTTTATTATCAGCAAAATGTATTTAAGAGTATCACAAGTATTCAATAAGCAGCATAGTGTTGCCTGGCATGTTCTTATATTTTATATTATTGGATTTTTATTACAGCTGAAGCATTAAGCCACATTTAAATGTTGTACCTGCTGAAGTTGGAGCCAATTTTACCTCCGCTAGGTCCTTGTGTCCTCGTGTCTGCAAGGTTTAATTACAACAATGCATCATATTTTATAAGATAAACATGTAAAACCTCAATCTGCACTTAATAAATTGATATTACAGCTGTCAAACGAACTGGTAGAGTAAAAAAAAAATATTTGCCTGTAAAATGACGTTGCTGAAGTACATTTAAATACAGCTAGTTGAGTACTTAGCTACATTTAACCAAAAAACTTGGGTATTTCTGTCTAATAGCTTATTAGGGGTTGAAATAAATTGTAATTCTTGAAATGTAATGTATTAATGTTTAACAAATAAGTAGTAAGACATTTAAAAGAACAAGGTTTGGGTTGCCATTATGGCTGGGTCTTGATATCTTTAAAGGTATCGACCGAAATCAATCAATACCAAGTAGTATTGAAACCCATCAATCGATACCTGCAATCGAACCTTTTTGCACACAGAGCTAGAAAATATGACTATTTCTCTGGACTTGCTCACAGCCAATCAACAGCAAGCGTTCTTCTATTTAATGCAACATGTGATTGGTCCACTGCCACAGCAGCTACAACCCGTCTGTGGTGGTGAAGTCGTGGTGAATTTGAGTTAGCGTGCTTAGCAGTTCAGCAGCCAAGATGCCACCTAAACGCTCTAAAGTGAGTCTACACTACACGTCTGTTACCACGGATACAAGACAGAGACCTAAATGTGTTAATGGGTAACGAATGAAGGACTCAGCTGGTATCAGTGTGACTTTAAGGGTTCTTGGATTGGTACTGGTATCGTTATGATTATACACAACCCTAGTTGCCAGGTTGTGATATTACTCTTTCGGCTAGTGTACATCTCTTCTAACAAAACTTTTTTTTGGTCGTTTTTTAAGCACCTCTTTAAAGTAATAGTTTAAAATTTAAGGATATATTATATCATCTTCCTTTCTTTCCAAGAGTTAGAGCTAGAGCTGGAGATGATTCGCTTAGTTTGGCAAAGATAGAGAGAGATTGGAAAACCTCTAAACACGGCTAAAGTTCATTAATGAGTATATTTGATCTTAACTCAACTTAAATAAGTAGTTTTTTAAAGTGAATTACATGGTGTTACTATTTCTTATCATGTAGCACTTCTGAGAGCTTGTGATGATTTTGGAAAACTAATATAAGTTGTTACTTTATAGCTCGAAACGCCCACGTAAAAAAACAGATTTACACCACAGTTCAGATTATAGTGTCTCCAATAGTTAATGCACAGATATAAAAGTGGTATTAATCTTCTATTATACTGTAATGTTAGACTAATAAGTGAATGATTGTTTACTAAAATGTTTAAATGTTACTTTATTTAATTAGAAGTGGCCAAAAAGTAGGTTTTAACCTTTACATATTTTTCATATTCTGACTCATAATTAGCCTCTACACCAATTCCCATTCATAAATACCCCATTAGTCATTAATGAAGAGTGTATTCTATATATTTATGGGGGAAAAATACATTTAAAATCACTATTTTATGGTCCAGGAGAACATTTTATAGTGTTTGAATGGTGATTTTTGAATTTTGTAATAAAAACAAGTCAAATTTGGACATTTTAATACATGAAAATGTGAATCAGCTGCACAAAAATTAAAAAAATATATACTTTTTATCACATTAGGAAAATTCCACCTAAAGGAAATGAGTATTGGGTGTTTTTACGGGTCTTAAATACAAAAAAAATGGGTCAAATTTGGCCCCAAGGGTTAATGACTTATTGCTAATTGCTTAAACGAATGATTTATTAACACTGAATAAAAGCCATATGCCGTATTATAAAGTGCTTTCCTTGTTAACTCACCGTGTGCGCTGCAGGAACGAGTGAAGCTTCAACACTTTTCAGATGTGAGATTAATCAGAAACATGTTTCGCTCCTATTTTTATCTTCCAATCACCCACCTTTCGGTCCGGAGCCAACTCCGCTAGCACCTCCGTCCCCGTTAGTGCTGTTAGTTTTTCGACAGATTGGATCCCCCCCCATCCCCTCCACTGGTGTTATGTTGTGTTGTGTGAATTCCCCCCCCCCCCCCCCCCCTCTTCTTCTTCTTCCACCTCCACCTCCTCTTCCATGTTCTTCTTCTTTTTTTCTCCTCCTCCACCTACTTTGTCTTTTTTTTTAGTCCCTGCGTAACCTTTTTTTATCCTTCTGTCCCTTTTTCCTCAGCCATATTGCTATTTTCTACCTTTGTGTGCCTCCCTATTCTTCTTCTACTCCTTCTTCTTCTTCTCCACCTACATCCTCATCTTCGGCATATACTTCCTCCTCCACCTCATTTCAACCCTGTTCTTTTTAATATCTTTCTCTACCTCATTATTTTTCATTGTGTCCTACCTTCTTCTTATTGCTCGCTGTTTATTTCTCATTTCTCAGCATTTTTTATCCTCAATTCTTCTCGGTTTGTCTTCTACTTCCTAACCCTTTTCTACCTGTTTTTCCAGGTAATTTGTCTCTTTAATGAACTCTGCATTCCTATATTTCATTTTGCTTCTTCCTTAACCTCTTTATTTTTCTTCCTCTGCTTCTTTTTTCTTCATTTCTACCCCCTTGTTTGGTGTTTTTTTCCCCTCCCTCTCTCTCTCCCAACATCATCCCTTCTCCTGCATCATTGCCATCTCCCATCTGCTACTCCATCACCACCTCCTCCTCCTTTACCTCCTTTACCTCCTTCCCTCCTTTCCCTCCTACTCCTACTTCTTCTTTATCAGTTTATTTACCCCCTTCAGACTCTTGCTGATGCCTCACTTCTTCGGGGGGGCCTGCTGCAGTCTGGATAAGATGAGTTTTGGCTTCTGCTCAGTTTACTAACTGGCTGATCCTGCTGTTTCTTGCATGCATCAGCCAGGCAGTTTTTTTTTTTTTTTTTTTTAATCAATTATTTTTAACACTGCAAAATAGACAGTTCTCTATCACAAGCACTGGCTGTGTGTGGTTTGCCTTTATGCATACAAATAGCCAGGGATTTGTTTCTTTTAAAGCAAACGCTTATAATAAGAAACATCTAATAGCTTCCTGAGGAATCGGAAAGCAGCAGTGAGCAAATCAATTCACTGTTTATAAAGGAGTCATGAATAAGTATGTCTTACTTTAATTGCAAAGCTGAAAAGTTTGGGTAAAAAAAAAATATATATCTGTGAGTGAAATCCAGTCTTACTTCAAAAAAAAGAAGAAACTTTCACATGTATATTTAAAGATCTTATATAACTCCACAGCACTCGAGGTTATAAAGTTTTGCCTCCAAAGGTTCAAATGTTGCTTCTTTTTTTTTTGGTGCATAACTTTCTAATAGATCAGCAGCCATAAAAGGTTTCTATACTAGCTCTATTAATGGTCAATAAATAACTTACTAAGGCTTTGTATTATTATATAAGCCATTAATATGAACACGTTTGAAGCTGCTATGCTGTGAAGAATCAGTCTAGCTATTGAAGTCATTACCGTCAGATAAGAAGATTAATAATGCTCTCATGTCTGTACATTAAATATAAGGCTACAGCTAAGAGTGGGTTATTTTAGCTTAGCATAAAAGAAGAAAACAGGGTGAAAACACAAGCCTGGTTGTGTCAGAAGGTGAGAAAATGCCGGGGTTGCAGTATAAGTCTATGGGGACTAAACGTCGTTACATAAGATGCAAAAAGCTTAAAATGCAAAGCAATAAAACATGAAATGACTTAAGAAACTGGATGTTATCTGTACGACATTTGGTGAGACCAGGCTGGAGAAAATACACCAACAGCACCTCTAAAGTTCACTAATGTCCACGTAAATACCTCAAAGGAAAAACAACAATTTATAGTTTTTTTTTTTTTTTAAACACTTTATTTGTAATTTTCTATTTGTAATTTTTTGTTAACATATAAAACAATCATATTCTCTGTATTACAAATAACTATAACAAACAGTCCCGACAATAGACAGAGACATTTCAAACCCAAAATCAACGTGACAAACTAGTCATAGACAATAGACAGGCAAAGACAAGAAAAAAAAAAAAAAAAAAAACAACAACAACAAGTGCACTTAATACTTCTTATTACAGAATTTGTTCAAGGGCAGATGTAAAGATTCAGAGTTCCAGTTCCAGACCAGGTAAATTGTTCACATAAGTTATTAGAGAGTCCCAGGTTTTGTGGAATCTGTTGATGGAACCATTGAGAGTACATCTGATCTTTTCCAGTTTAAGGTTCTGCATAACGTCCCGAATCCAGTGGTGATGAGATGGAGGAGTAGCAGCCTTCCATTTGAATAAAATCAAGCGTTTAGCTAATAAGGAGGAAAAGGCAATGACCCTCTGTAAATGAGCAGGGGGAACAGATCCCGTTGGGTCAGAAAACAAACCAAAAACAGCAACCAACGGAGAAGGTGAGATGTGATAAGCATAAGCGTTAGAAATTACTTCAAAAAAGGATGACCAGAAGGGGACAAGTTTTGGACAAGACCAGAACATATGATAAGAAGTAGCTGGGGTCTGTTTACATCTGTCACATAGTGGGTCTACATTCGGAAATATTCTTGCTAATTTAGCTTTTGAGAAGTGTAACCTATGCAAAACTTTAAACTGTATTAAAGCATGTCTAGAGCAGATGGAAGAAGAGTGTACCCTAGTAAGGGCCATATCCCATTCCTCGTTGGACATCTGAGCCCCCAAGTCATTTTCCCATTGCTCTCGTATATGTGAAATAGGGTGGTTGCAGCAATCCATAATATGGGAATAAATAAATGATATTCTGCTTTTGTTCAGCATGTTAACCCTTAATAGGGAATCCAAACAGGAAGAAGGGGGAAGAGTAGGAAAATTAGCAAACTTTTTACGAGTAAAATCTCTAATCTGCAAGTATCGCCAAAAATGATTATTGGTCAGACCAAATTTTCTGGATAGCTGTTCAAAGCTAGCAAAAGTGTTGTTAACATACAAGTCTTCAATACTATGAATACCCTTATTATACCAAATTTTGAAGCCATTGTCCAATAAAGATGGCTGAAAAAGGTGATTATGTATTATTGGAGAGTGAATAGAAATACTCTGAATACCCAGACATCTTTTGAACTGGTTCACGATACGTAAGGATTGAGTTACAATTATATTATCTTTAATATTGTTAACTAGTGGTGGTAAGGGAGCACAAAGTAAGGCAGGGAGTGAATGTGGGCTGCTTGTGATCTTTTCAATCTGGAGCCATGCGGGGATCTTATCATTCCAATCTTTTAACCACAGAGAAATGGCATTAAGATTTGCAGCCCAATAATACGTACGCAGATTTGGAAGTGAAAGCCCACCTACACCTTTTGGTCTTTCCATAAATTCTTTTCTTATGCGAGCTGGTTTATTATTCCATATAAAGGAAGAAATAATTTGATTAAATGCCTTGAAAAAAGATTGTGGTATGAAAACAGGCAACGCCTGAAACAAATATAAAAACTTTGGCACAATAGTCATCTTTACAGAATTTGTTCTCCCGATGAGAGAAAGAGGCAAAATAGACCATCTTTTAATATCTTGTTTACACTGTTCCAGTAGAGGAGTGAAGTTACTTTTAAATAGACTGTAATAGGATTTGGTGACCTTTACACCTAGATATGTGAAGGACTCGGCGGACAACTTAAATGGCAGGTTAGGATATTCTCCAGCATTATCACTAATGGGGAAGTATTCGCTTTTATTAAAATTTAGTTTATATCCAGATATATTTCCAAATTCCTGCAAGATTCTAAGGATTTCAGGGGTAGATGTAATAGGGTTGGTAACATATAGTAATAAATCGTCTGCATAAAGCGAGACAGTGTGAGTTAGGTCACCACGTGAAATACCTTGTATAATATCATTGCATCTGAGAGCTATAGCGAGTGGTTCTATAGCTAGAACGAAAAGCAACGGACTCACTGGATCCCCTTGTTTCGTCCCTCTGTGAAGAGGAAAGTACTCTGATGAGATACCATTGGTATAAACTGAGGCAGTAGGATCAGTGTAAATGAGCTTGATAAGTTGAATGAAACTAGGGCCAAAACCAAATCTGCTAAGTGTATAAAAAAGATAATTCCACTCGACCCGATCAAACGCCTTTTCGGCATCAAGCGATATTACTGCTTCTGGAGATGGAGTGTTAGATTCAGTGTAAATGATATTAAACAATCGTCTCAGGTTAAAATATGATTGTCTGCCCTGGACAAATCCAGTCTGGTCCTCCGAGATGATATGAGGAAGAATTGTCTCAAGCCGGAGTGCAATGACCTTTGAGAACACTTTACCATCACAGTTTGTCAAGTTAATCGGTCTGTAAGAAGAGCAGTCACAAGGGTCCTTATTCTTCTTTAATAACAGTGTAATAGATGCCTGGCGAAGAGTAGGCGGAAGAATATTATTCTCCAGTGCTTCTACATAAACTGAGAGAAGAAGAGGGGCAAGTTTATCTTTAAATTTTTTATAAAAATCAGTTGGAAACCCATCCGGGCCAGGGGCTTTTCCACTCTGAAGGGACATTATAGCATTATTAATTTCCACCAGCGTCAGATTTTCTTCCAATCTCTCTTTAGAGTCAGAGTCAATTGTAGGAATATTCAGATTAGAAAAAAAAAAGTCAAATTGGCTGTGATCCGATGTTGAGTCTGAAGAATATAATTTAGAGTAGAACTCTTTAAAGCAGTTGTTAATAGCCTGATGATCTTCTGTTGAGGAGCCATCAGGTAGCATAATTTGCGAAATATTACGGGATGCTGCTTTTTGACGAAGTTGACTGGCTAATAATTTGGATGGTTTATCCCCCTCTTCATAAAATCTGCTACGGGATTTAAGAATGAGCCTCTCTGCTTGAGTGGTAGTTAAGAGATCAATTTCAGTTTGTATGCCTACTCTCCTCTTAATCAAATCAGGGGTCGGAGAACCAGCTATGAGTCCGTCCAGAGCCTTAACTTCTGAAGATAACTCCTCAATTTTCTTATATTTCATTTTCCTAATATGAGCAGAACGAGAAATAATCTGCCCTCTGAGATATGCTTTGAGTGTCTCCCAGAGAGTCGAGGCTGAAATGTTATCAGTTCTGTTTACCTGCAGAAAGAAATCTATCTGTTCTGCAATGAACTTTACAAAATCTTAATCGGCCAGCAGGAGTGTATCAAGTTGCCATGTCCGTTTTGTCCTCTGAATTGGAAGAGTTACTTTAATACTCACTGGGGCATGGTCAGAAATAATAATTGGGTCATATTTACAATCTGTAATAACATTCAACAAGTAGGGGTCAACCAAAAAAAAATCTATCCTGGAAAATGACTTATGTACATTAGAGTAATACGAATACTCCCGTTTAGTGGGATGCTTAAATCTCCATGGATCTATTAATTTATGTATATCTATGAACGATTTAATTGTTTGCACCGATTTAGATGGTCTTGGTACAGATTGAGAAGAGCGATCCCAAGTGGAATCCATCACCAGGTTGTAATCCCCAGACATAATTAAATGATGACTATCCAGATTAGGGATGGAGTTTAGCATCTTTTTAAAAAAATGGTCATCATCAAAATTCGGGCCGTAGATATTAACCAATACTAGGCGAAGTTGAAACAGCTCTCCTACAACCATCACATATCTGCCATTTGGGTCCAAGATAGTGTTTGATACAATGAAGGGAATCTTTTTGTGAATGAGTATAGCTACTCCTCTACCTTTACAGTTAAATTGTGAATGAAACATATGCCCTACCCATTCTTTATGAATTTTTGACTGGTCTTGATTTGGAAGGTGGGTTTCCTGTAGAAAGGCAATACCAACCCCAAGGTGTTGCAAATGAGAGAGGACCCTTTTTCTTTTAACTGCCTGATTTAGACCCTTAACATTCCAGCTTATAATTTTCATGTCACCTTTACCTGGGACAAAATATGAATTACTCTGTGCCATTAGAACTACTCGTTTCAAAAATAGCAGTGTCTACCCCTTTTAGATGATAAAAAACCCAAGTAAGTGCACAAACTGTATACAAAACAAATAAGACATCATAACTACTACATATAACACATAAACAAGCCTTAAGAAGGCTACCCCCCCCAAACAACGTCAAACTGTTGCAAACCTGCATTTGCATGCTACCCGCAATAATGAGTATACATTTCTCAACCATTAATGAACCTCTCAAACAATATTATTAAATGAGTAGTATTAAATGACCTGCGATATCCTTTCACCCTGTTGAAACCATGATATCTATAGGCCTTTGAAAAACAGTGTAACGAGATCGGTGGTAATCATTAAAAAAAATAAAAAAATAATAATAATAATAATAATAATTAGGAGGGCGTACATCGGTAGCATTACATGTGATGTGTAACGTTACACACATTCATAAAAAATGACCAGCTGCTACATCAACAGTACTAATAAAATATTATAAAAATAAAAAATACTGTCAGTTAACACTGACAGAATAACCATATATAGTGATATCACCGTCTCTTTTAATTAGTTATTTGTATTTTGACCCGATCATCAATATTACCTCAATCACCATCTTCTGTAACCTGTGAAACAGAGCTTCCGTCATCAGCAGCCACGTTTTTATTGACATAAGTCAGCGCCGTCGCGGGGTCAGTGAACTTCATGCGTCTCCCGTTGTGTGTGAACTGCAGAGTGGCTGGGTAGTAGAGGGCGAACTGGATCTTTGCGGCGTGGAGCTTCTTTTTGGACTCGGAGAAGGCTGCGCGTCGTTTGTTGATATCCGGGCTGTAATCAGGAAAGATGTGAAATCTTGATCCGTTGTAGGAGAGCGGGCCCTTCTGTCTGGCGAGGCGTAGGATCAGCTCTTTAGTTTGAAAGTGATGGAGTTTGACAATAAACGGCCGTGGTCTATTGTCGCCATCTACTGGTTTGGGGGCCAAACTTCTGTGTGCTCTGACCACCGACGGCGGCTTCTCAAAGTTGTCTTCCCCAAACACGTCAATGAGTAGTTTGGTAATGAATTCCGATGGCCGTGGGCCCTCCGCATTTTCTGGTATCCCCACAATGCGAATGTTCTGCCGTCTGGTGTAGTTTTCCAAGTACGCCACCTTCTCCTTCAAAGCATCGTTTTCTTTAGCCAGTGAAGTTTGAGAAGTTTCCACGCTGCTCAGTCTCTTGTCGAACTCGTTCATACCTTCCTCTACATCAGTAATTCTTTGGCCATAAACACTCAGAATCGAATGTAGAGAGGCAATTGACGCCCGGTTTTCCTCCCGAAATGAATTGATAGAGGCTTGCACAGCAGTAACTGCATTAGCTAGCGCTGTCATATTGTTAGCATTAGCATCTGTTTCTTTGCTAGCGCTAACCGGGGAGACCGGGATGTTTCTCCCACTCTGTTGTTGTTGTTGTTTGGCCGGTTTGGGAGGCATTTGTCCACTCGCGAGGCAATAAAGTCACTTAATCTGTGTTTCCAACGAAGTTTGAACGGTTACGAGGTCCAAAATGTATAAATTTAGCAAATTTTTGCGGGAGCTGTGGAAGACACGTCTACTCACTTCGCATGCTCAAGCGCGCCCCTTAAAAACATTTCTAAATGTACTTTAAAGGGATTTAAAAAGAAAAAGTTTGTAATACTCCTATCAACATGGGAGTGGATACATATGCTCGCTTTATGCAAATGTATCCAGAACAATGAAATACTGCATGCTCTAAAAGTCAGTTATTTGAGACTCGACATAATCCGTAATGTAAATAACATCTAGCAGGGCTTTAGAGCTGAATTTACCGTTCATAAGACTCTTTTCTTTCTCCATTTCTGCTTGTTATCGTAAACGTTACTGCTGCATCGCTTCCTCATTGCCAAACTACCGGCCGGGACAAGGGTCAAACAAAACGTGTGTGTGTTAATTCGTTAACGTTAACATGTTATTAACGAGTTAACTAATATATATAAATTATTCTACAATTTAGGTTGCTTAGCCATTAAAGATAACATGATTTTCTTCAGTCAGACGTTGCTTCTCTGCTCATCTCTTAATTGAATTATCCACCATGACTGATTGGGAACTAATCTATTAAGCCAACACATGAAAAAAGGCTCTTTTTTTTAAATCAGTGGACGAAATACAGAAGCTTTTAGACTTCATACAAATTATTGGTATCTTAAAAGCTCCAGCTGACATTTCTGTCTATAATTAAACTGTCTGGTGATCATGTGTGTTCGTCATTGAGACATTGAGAGCAGGAAATGAGGCCAACACCATCATGTTTGGTTTTCAGATAGACTGGATGAGTAGTTCTAGTTGCTGCTGGTTCCTTTAGGCTCTACTTTTACTATCACATTTCATTTATGGTATTAAAAATTTCATGTTTAATCTTTTTAACTTGAGAGTTCATTTCTTCGTTGATGATTTACAGGTCAAAAGCGATCCAGAAATCTGGGCTAAATTAGTTCAAAAACTGATAGAAATGTAACTTAAATACAACAATTTCTGACAATATTTAATCCCGGAGCAGTTTTATACTTCACATTTAAATGTAATCATTGAAATGCTGTTGAATCTTCAATATTACAACCAGATTTAGCCATTTTAACTCTAAATTCTTATATTATTAGACTTATTCTTATGAACCTTATGAGCCTCTGACATTCAGGGAAAGTATTAAGTCACTTCAGCCCACTTATCAAACCACACATTTTTGCATGTCAGAAAATTTGCATAAAATTCACTTGACGATATGTGCGTGTGTGTGTGTGTGTGTGTGTGTGTGTGTGTGTGTGTGTGTGTGTGTGTGTAACATGAAAACATGGTTTCTGAAAGGCTAAATGTGTGTTAGTAATGAGAGGGTAAAGGAGACCGCACCAAGCTGTCTCTACATTTAAGTAACTGTCGGCACACACAGGTTGAACTCAGTTGGGGGCCACCACCACACAGAGAGATATGTGTGTGTGTGTGTGTGTGTGTGTGTGTGTGTGTGTGTGTGTGTGTGTGTGTGTGTGTGTGTGTGTGTGTGTGTGTGTGTGTGTATGTGTTTGTCTCTGGTTTCTTTCTCGGAGCACTTTGCTCTACATGTGGTCTGTTATGCAGCATATTAAAAGGGTTGAACTCTCTCTCATCTTGAAAGCTACTACACGACTATCATTGGATCAGTAGGGTTTGGAAAGTTGGCTCAGTGGTTCTTCAAAAGCAAAATAGTTTTTAATGAAGGTTCAAATCAGTCAAATCTGTTGAAATTCAAAGAAAAGTTGTAATTTTTAGAAACTAGCTACAACATTTCTTTCAAGGTTCAAGACGCAAAGATCATGTTATTCCTTTCACAATGTTTTTCTTGTTATTTTAAACTGTTTTACAAAGTTTTCTTGACCAAAATCAATCAATCCAAGCTTGAAAAACAATATATATGTGTGTGTGTGTGTGTGTGTGTGTGAAGAGGTTGGTACATCATTCCACTACTTTTAATTGCATTAAAAACATATCTTCATTATTTTTAAAGCATTTGTTAACCCTGGATCAATCGGCAACTCCAAGAAGCATCGTTTAACTTTAAGATAAATGCTATTGTGAGTATGCCAACATGCAACGACAATGGCAATATGCTGATGTTTAGCAGGTATAATGTTTATGATGTTTGCAAGGTAGGTTTGTGAGTTTAACAACAGGTAACATCTGTAACTGGCGATGTGTTTTGCCCTGGGCTATCAGGCTCCTGAACAGTTAACCACCCACCCACCCCCACCCCCAGCACCTCTACAGCACCTTTTATATAGTACTGTATTCAACACCTACCTCAGGTTACATAGGCATAAGTGCAATATGTGCAATAGACTGTGACTGTGTGCTTGTGTGTGCGTGTGTGTGTGTGTGTAAATAGCTTTTGAAGTATTTCATTGTTCTTATGTATAATAGTTACATTCTTTATTTTTATTTTGACTTATTCTGACTTTATTTTGCACGATTTTTTAATTTTTAATATTTAATTTTGACTATTTTGCACCACGGGAAGAGACCCCCTACCAATCTCGTTGTGATACCTGTTGTACAATGACAATAAAGGATATTCTATTCTATAAAAAAGTTGGATTTGTGTGTGTGTTTTCAGTCTTTTTCTTCATGCAACTGACTCACAATCCCATCATCGAGTCTGTTGAAGCTTCATTTTTCGGCACGAGTAAGATAACGATATATAGGTATAAGAACCACAACAAAGTTGGCGTTGTCAGCAGGATGGAAAGAGTAAGAAAGGACGACTGCACCCTGGTATGAAAAGATGAATTTCTAATACAAATGTAGATAGAGGAATAACAGGAATGATAAACACGTCTAGGTATAATAAAGACAGAAGTGCGTGACCTTGTTTTTCCTTATTTTTAAACCCGTCTCCTGTCGGTTCCCCTCGTCTCTTCTCCTCTTGTCCTCTGCCTCCTCTCCGGCTCTTTCTCAGCCCACACAAACACAATAGCTGTCGTTAGTATTCACAACAGGAGTCTTCTCTTATTGTTTTATTTGTTCTGTAAACCACTTTGTGACAAAATGTGCTTTGTTACAATCGCTCCATGTCCTCTTACACTCTGGTGTCTATCTACACTCCCTCCGGGTGACATCGGATGCCTGAGCGTGAATTCAAATTATTTACTTGTCATACAACTCAGGTTTGGAGCTGAAGTAAGTTAAGCCTCCTCCTCCTCTACCTTCTCTTCCTCCTCTCCTTGCCTCTTCTCTTCCCTGCCCTTCATTATTTTGATCCCATCTGACTGACATACAAATTAACTGAAGATTCATAATCTGCAACCCGAAGCTCAACCCAAACCACTCCGAACACCAGAGTTACACACTTTCATTAAATTGTGGATCGTAATCATTGTGAAATCAACTTGTAATTTTCTGAGGCAGCAGCTAATTACACAGTGAGTGACTGGAAAGGCTCCAAATGCTTGTTGAAGCAAGCTGAATAACTAAGTAAGGGTAGCTATCAAAAGATCTGCAAGCTTAGAAAACAAATGAAAATAAAGATGCAAAGACTCATTAACGAAATTAATAAGATTCCCAAACATTTACCGAAGCTTGAGATCTTAAATTTAAAACAATCTATTTAGAAAGTTAATGCAGTAGCAGTAACCCAGCCAACATGTCCATGTGGGACCCACATGGGTTAAATGTGGGCTTCGTTGGTACTGAGTGGGCTTGAACTGGGCACATTTTGTTGGTCCCACATGGTTTCAGTAACATGGGCCCCATATGGGCTGACTGTATGAGCCCCATAAGGGATGTAAGTGGGCTAAGCAGGCATGAGCATAAACAGAGCAAATTGAATGGGCTCCATATTGTTTCAGTAACATGGGCCCTACATGTGAAGCCCATGTGGGCTGACTGTATGAGCCCCATTTAAGGTTCATTCTGATCCCACTTTGACCCCCATATGGGCAAACATATGGGGCCTACATGTGTAACTCACCCAGTTGGGCCCAACCTGAAACCCAGTCAGAACCCACTTGAAGCCCATATCGGCAAACACAGGTGGGGTCACCATGGAAACTGCAGACAAACCCATGTGCGACCCATATTGCACCCCAAATGTACCCCTTATGGGGCCCACATGGGCATGCTTGCCGGGTATTTTTATTTATTTAAATGTATTTTCTCTTGTGTGCATCTGTCTCAATTTTTTCTTTTTTCTTTGTAATTTATTCTGTTTTTTATTCTTTTATTCCATGGAAACTGTGGACAACCCCCATGTGGGACCCATATCTGCAGCCCAAATTGAACCCTTATAGGGATAAGATGGAGATGCTGGCTGGATTATTAGGGATGAATAACAGAGATATGTAGAAAAGGTAGAGATTGTTTATGAAAAAGCAGCCTGAGTCGACTCGTCTGAGACTTCTGACTCGTATCAGAGAAAGACGAGCCTGACCCAGAGGGAGCGACGGTGCATCAGACAGTCAGAATATAGATGGTGTTGAAATGACTCACATCTCACTGAAATCTCAAGACGCTGTAACCGAAGCCTCCGCACGCTGCCTGGAAATGCCTCGTCAAAAGATTTCCATCAACGCAGCACACATTAGCACCTCATTGAGAGAAAGTTCAAGGTTAATGAGCAGCAAATTACAACTGCTTGTCCCTTTTTCTGTCCGCTATGTGCTCCATAATGTGCAGTAATTAAGTCTAAAGGGCATGTATCACGCACGTTTACAGGTCTATATTTATTTTCTGGGGCTCTACTGGAATAAATTTGCATGATTTACAGCTCAGAAAAACGATTTATTTATCTTATACTGGTCCTTTATGCAGCGCCTCAGTTCAGCCTCTGTCTCTTTATGGCCCACTCTGTTCTTTTTATTGTTCTTTAGCTGGAATTGAAACTTATCAAATACATTTGTCATATATTCAAATACGATATGAAACTAGACAAGCGTGAATAAACCCATGAAAAAAAACTTTAAAAAAGCAATCAGTCCATCATCAGTTTTTTACAGGCGGGGAGTTCCAGTCCTCTGAAATGATGCCAACGCGGAAGTAACTTAAAACTGCATTCTATCAAAAGGCCACCAGGGGGCGGCCGTTTTGGTGTCAAAAGGACTTCCGTCTCTATACAAGTCAATGGAGAATTCACCAACTTCTCACTTGATTTCTAACCTCAGTAAACGTTTTCAAAATGTGTTTATGGTCTCAATCGCTAGTTTAAAGCCTTCTTCAATGCAGTATGATGTTCATTTGGGACATTTTGGCCTCCCTGATTTTATATTTGACGATAAAGCAGGGTATGCATTAGGGCGTGGCTACGTCGTGATTGACAGGTTGATTGGTTCACAGGTTCAGGAGGGCGCCTCATGCTCCTCCTGATGCCCATATAAGTAGAATCCGTGTTTTTATTTACCCAGCATGCACCTGAAATTTTCAAGATGGTGCTGCTCAGATCCGAAACTATTCGCTTCCAAGCAGCAGTCCACAAACCAATGGGTGACATCACGGATGTTACGTCCATTTTCATATACAGTCTATGGTTTTTTATGACGCATTTCGGTGCTGCAAATTTCGTTTTGACAAAAATAAACTAGCTGCTTATAAATAGCAATTGTGAAGTAACTTCATTCAATCATTCAAGTTGTTTTATGCAGAGTTAAATATGTATAAAAACATACAAAAAAGTAAGATTTCATTTGAATGATATATTTTAAGGCTAATTATGAATACTTACAATTTAACCTGAATAGAGTTTTAACAATTTCTAAATATTTGATGGAGCTTATGTCTCTGATTCAGTTGTCAAATTCGCTTTAAAGATGAAAATTTACTTGGGAAATGATTAAAAATGATTTTTTATTAGTTTTTATTTAATGAGCCTCAGCTTCACTGTTAGCATAGTTGATATTTTCTCTTCTTCATGACGTTAGATGAAGAGATTTTCATGCAAAAGTGACTCACGCAAGTTTTATTATTTATTCATATTCCTCTCTGACATACAGTAGTAGTGGCTTGTAGCTGTATAGTTTAGCTTTTTTTTTCATTTTTGCAACTGGCTAATTAGATATTAGCTAAACTTAAAAGTATCTCCATAAAAAATATATATATTTCAAGTGTTGGTAGATGTCTAAATTATATATTTATGAGGCTGAACACAGTCAGAAATGAAGTCAATATCTGCTTGGAATAAATTTCATCTTGCTTTACTGCATCTTCTTCAACTTTATGTATGAATCTGTGTCCTGAATCATGTCTGTTTTCACATGCTTTACTTATTTATTTAACTCTATTTTTTTTTGTCTCTGGGGGGTTTTACATGCTGTCATACCCAGCATGCTTCACCGGCACCATCGAGCTCCGTGGGGTTGGAAGGCTTCGGAAAATTGCTTTGGTCAACCAGGGAGAGGAAGAGAGGAGGAGAGGAGGAGGAAGAGTGGATGTTCTCTGGTTTCTGAGTGCTATGTGAGAGCCAGTCACACACACACACACACACACACACACATACACACACACACACACACACACACACACACACACACACACACACAGCCAGATACTCACAGTCTTTTTCTTGCCACACTTGCTACTCCTGTGACAGACATCACACAAAAATACACACTCACACTCAGTGCTGCTCATGCCCACTCACATTTAAGCGCAGAGAGAGAACTGAAAATGCCCGTACCTCCTCCAAAACACACACAAACACACACACATGCATGCACTCAGAGTGAATAGAGTGTGTGGGTAGTGACAGGCTCGCTTGTAGAAACATTGGGACGAGGCGAAGGAAAGGGAAAGGGAGTACTCTAAAAAAGCCAATGAGAGCTGACAAGCCCCCCCCCCCCCCCCCCAACCACCACAGGCTTTCAGCAACCAAACCAACACACAACATCAGTCTGCTTAGAAAGAGAGAGAGAGAGAGAGAGAGAGAGAGAGAGAGAGAGAGAGAGAGAGAGAGAGAGAGAGAGAGAGAGAGAGAGTCTGTGTGTGTATGAGTGCACAGCATGGGATTTGCCCGGGGGGGATAGTGAGGATTTCCCCCCTTCAGGTCTGTGTATCTCTGCTCCAGTTGGTACACAAATGTATCCCCCCCCCCCCCCTTATAGTGATGGGGGAATGTGAGAGCAGTCATTAATGCAAACACCATTAAAATCAGAAATGGCAATGAGTGACAGTAGCGATGACGCTGCATTTTTACGTTTTGTGGTGACAGTATATGGATCAGAGGATGCTGTGTGTAAAAGAGGAGTGACACACCACAGAAGACCTGCTGGATTAAACAGTGACTTGCAAGAATGACATTAAGTGTTTTTTGGCACGTCTGACCAAACAGTAGAACTAACTGAAAGGAGCATTGGAGGATTTTAAAGTCCAGGTTTAACCCTCCTGTCGTCCTCCCGGGTCAAATTGACCCCATCTCTTTTGACTGTTCCTTCTTTCCTTCCTTCCTCCCTCTTTCTTTAATTTTTCCTTTGTTCTTCCCCTCCTTCCCTCTTTCTTTGCTCCCTCCTCCTTCCATACTTTATCCTTCCTTCCTTCCTTCCTTCCTTCCTTCCTTCCTTCCTTCCTTCCTTCTGTCCGTCCTTCCTTCCTTCCTTCCTTCCTTTCTCATTCCTTCCTTCCTTATTTCATTCCTTCCTTCCTCCTGTCCTTCCTTTCTTCCTTCTTTCATTCCTTCCTTTCTTCCTTCCTTCCTCCCTTCCTCCCTTCCTTCCTTCCTTCCATCCGTCCTTCCATCCTTCCTTCCTCCTTTCCTTCCTTCCTTCCTTCCTTCCTTTCTTATTCCTTCCTTCCTTCTTTCCTCTCATCCCCACTTCCTTCCTCCTGTCCTCACTTCCTTCTTTCTCTCCTTACGTCTTTCTTCTTTTCCTCCCTCCCTCCCTCCCGCCTTCCTTCCTTCCTCCTGTCCTTCCTTCCTTCCTTCCTTCCTTCCTTTCTTCCTTCCTTCCGTCCGTCCTTCCTTCCTCCTTTCCTTCCTTCCTTCCTTCCTTCCTTAACCAGAGGACAACAGGAGGATTTAGTGGCATCTAGCTGTGAGGTTGCAGATAAACTGAATACCTCTCCCCTTCAACCTTCTCTTCCAGTGTGTGGTTTGTCCATTCTGGGCTATTGTAGAAACATGCAACATGGCGGCCTCCCTGGAAGAGGACCCGCTCCCTATGTAGATATAAAGCGCTCATTTTAAGGTAATAAAACCCCACAATGATTCTTAGTTTCAAGTGATTATACACTAATTAAAACATACTTATGAATATTATTATTTAATGTCTGCAGTGGTCAAGTTCAAAGTTCGTCATTAATTTATAAACGTAACAACTGCCAGAAATAGTCTAATAGGCATCACAAAAACAACCCACCTCTTCTCTTTTTTCACATCTCACTCTGTGCTTATTAGAGAGAAAGAGAGACAGAAACATTGATGATGAAAGAAAGAAACTGGGAGTCAGACAGAAAAACAAGATTGTCAATTTCAGTAAAAATAAAACTGAGAAAGAGCAAACAAAGACTGTAGTTGATGTCTGAATTAATCAAACCAGTCAGTGAAGGAACAACTCAGAAACAACTCTCTGTGCACACAAGTCTTAAAGAAAAATAAACCTTCATGTACGTGAGGAAATTTAAGAGACGTGCAAGTTTGTGAGCTGTCAGGACTTGATAAGATCATTAAATCTGCTCTTCCCTCCTTTACTCACTCATACTCCTCCTTTTAACTTATATGTTATATCACACCATCTAATTCATGTCTGCTACATGTACTCAAGCTTTCTAAAATAAGCACAAACATACATGTCATCTTATGAAAATGTGCTCTGGTTGCTCTCTAAATGAATCCAAGTGGCGTGTGTGAAATTCTCCAGTGAGCCCAATAAAAATGTGCCAAGACATATCATCCTATAAATATAACACACAGCGGCAGAAGACCAGACATAATTCAGAAGCTGTTTTTTTGCATGACATCCACTGTATACACTAAGTAGTAACAGGAGGAGGCAGCGGTGCTGCAGGGAGTCGTAGTGACCTCGGTCACCAGCAGCAGTGCCATGAATGATCAACACAGCATGGCCAAGTTTGAGATTTTAAAAAATGCACCATTTTGGTTTGGTTGAATGTGTTTGTATGAAATGAATGAAAGAGGGCCAATAACTATCTATATTAACTAAGCAAAACATTAACATTTCCATCTAAATACCTGTTGTAAATCTAGAAGAGGACAAATGTGATGTTGTGTCGTAAATACACAGAAGAACACAAGTCTGAAATTAAAATTAAATGGTTTTTTTTAAGCCCTGGACTCATTTGTTTCAAAGAATAGATGTATTTCTATTTATTTTAATCTATAAATACACACAGAATCGTACACAATCCCAACATTTTTAATGCATCCACAGAAATCTTCACTGGCATTTATTGAAATTACATCAATCTCCCACTTTCTATACATTGCATGTGTCTATAATGATCAATTGAAGGTGATCTGTTGAGGTTTTTTTGCAAGATTAAAGTTAAATTTATGTTGTTTTTTGTTTGTTTTTTAACCAAATAGCAGTTAGTCATTGACACCAGTTATCAATAAGTGTAAAAGCTCAGGAATCTAGTTACGCTTAAATTGTTTATTGAAGCTTGGCCGAGTATTATCAATACACACATCTGATGCATGATGCCACTTTGAGCCTTCACCGATAGCACCACCAATACTCTACACCCATAAATGGTCAAACTCAATGCATCTACAGCATAGGGATTATTATTATATTATTATTACACGAAGGTTAAGGAAACACAGTGACCCATCTGTAGGTTTAGGGAGTCAGATAGTCATATTCTCTGACCGTCACCGTTATTATAGTGACGTCTGCTTTCCCCAAAAACACCACAGACAGTTTCCTTCACCATCTCCAGGAGAGAGACAGTATGCTTGACCCTAAATATGGAAAAATTCCCCAACAATTCTTCTAATTGATCCTTTCTTGAAGTCTACTAATATCCATTGAATTTCTCATACTAGTCAGGAGCTGTCCTTTCAGCACCTAGTATTTCTAATTCTGCTTCTGCTTCACTAGAAAGGGAATATATCAGGCGGGGAGTTCCGGTCCTCTGCAATGAGGCCAATGCGGAAGTAACTTAAAACTGCATTCTATCAAAAGGCCACCAGGGGGCGACCGTTTTGGTGTCAAAAGGACTTCCGTCTCTATACAAGTCAATGGAGAATTCACCAACTTCTCACTTGATTTCTAACCTCAGTAAACGTTTTCAAAATGTGTTTATGGTCTCAATCGCTAGCATCCCCAGCATGCACCTGAAATTTTCAAGATGCCGCTGCTCAGATCCGATACTATTCGCTTCCAAGCAGCAGTCCACAAACCAATGGGTGACGTCACGGATGTTACAACCATTTTATATACAGTCTATGGAATATATATTAAAACTAACTCTAGCCAATCAAGTTCTATTGTTTAAAGTGATTTCTGAGGCTTGAAAACATGTTGACATCATTAAAAAATACAGACAGATAAACAAGATATGTGCAGTGGATGTTTTATGTTGCTGTTCAACTTTGTTTCATCTTCAAATAACTGGAGTCTTAAACGTTAGTAGATATCAAACTCTTCTTCTGCAATGTTAAGGTTTACATGTTAGTGGATGACTGCAGTGGACATTTCAGGTAAGTTCATCTCTGTGGGAATGTTTAGAAATCAGAGTTTTAATGTGACAGCTTTCATTGTTTCTGTGTAATCCCTCCTGACTCGACTGACGGGCCGATCAAACAGCTGTGTGTGTCTGACAGTTTGTTCTGACTCTGACTTATTGTTTTCTCTCTCTCTCTCTCTCTCTCTCTCTCTCTCTCTCTCTCTCTCTCTCTCTCTCTCTCTCTCTCTCTCTTCTCTCTCCCTTTCTCTCTCTCTCTCTCTCTCTCTCTCTCTCTCTCTCTCTCTCTCTCTCTCTCTCCTCTCTCTCTCTCTCTCTCTCTCTCTCTGTCTATTTCTATTTGTGTACTTCTCTCTCTGCGCCTCTTGCTCACACCCTAATTACCGTCCTCTTCCACGAGTATGTTGTCCATTATTTATGAGGATATCTTCCCTTTCCTCCCTCTGTTTCACACTTACACACACACACACACACACCACACACACACACACACACACACACATCTGTCTCTAACCCTTGTTTTCTCCCTACATCTGTCTCCGCCTGTGGCCATGCTTACAGCTTAGACACACACACACATCACACAGACACACACACCTATTTATTTATACTCATTGTTTATTTTAATTAAGGATGTTCAACTCTGACGTGCGGTTGGGCGAGCCTGACCTGAACCAGCGCTGATCTGATACTGTGACTCTTCTGTTCAGCTGCTGTTATATTTAACCCAAAGTCAAACTAAATATCTACAAAATAACTCCCTTAAAATAATAAAATCTTATGTTTACTTTCATTAAAATGATTGCTGAGAGCGAATTAACCTTCGTGTCGTCCCCCCGGTCAAAATGACCCAATCTGTTTTGACTGTTCCTTCCTTCCTCCCACCCTCCTTCTTTCCTTTCCTCCTTCCTTCCTTCTTCCTTCCCTCCTTCCCTCCCCTCCCTCCTCTCCTACCTTCCTTCCTTCTTTCCTCCATCCTCCCTCCCTTCTTTCTTCCTTCTTCCTTTCCTTACTCCCTTCCTCCCTTCCATCCTTCTCCTACCTCCCTTCCATCCTTCCTTCCTTCCTCCCTCCTTTCCTTCCTTCTTCCTTTCCTTACTCCCTTCCTCCCCTTCCATCCTTCCTTCCTCCCTTCCTTCCTCCTACCTCCCTTCCTTCCTCCCTTCCTTCCTCCTACCTCCCTTCCATCCTTCCTTCCCTTCCTTCCTTCTTTCCTTCCTTCTTCCTTTCCTTACTCCCTTCCTCCCTTCCATCCTTCCTCCCTCCCTTCCTTCCTTCCTTGACTCGAGGGACAACAGGAGGGTTAAGTCTTAATAAAAAAACAATTTGAAGTTGTCCGCTTAGTCTTAACAATAAAAATCTACTTGACGTTTTAAACTAAAAGTGTAAAAAGGAAATAACATGATAGAGATGGTTCAAACCGCTCTAATAAGTGCAATCAATATACACTATTTCCAGTTAATAGAGTAGAAAACATCCAATTTCTATCCAAATTCTCCTTGAACTCCAGTGGGTCGGCTGAATTCATGCAATATTTGTAGATGTAGAAGACCGCATCCTGTGAGTTGCATTACTGTCTGTCATCAAGCTGAAATAAACCTGAAAAACTGTTTCTCACACAATCGGTACAACAGCGCCTGTAATTTTCTCCATCACTGACTCGTGGGTTTTCGATCACAAACACTATAATCATCTTTCAGCGGGATGGAAAGAACGAAGGCTCCAGTAATGTAACTCATTTACTGGAGATTACTATCGCTCGGATAATGTCATACAGTAGAGGTATCGCACAAGCCAGTACAAGTCCCGGCACTCTGACTAATGAAGGTAATTGTCATTTCATGGTTTTCAATTATATATTCTGAGGATGATTGTGTCCGCTTTCGAATGGCTCCCTGTCTTGTTTAGATAATCGTAATGGCGAATTACAAGAAAAGTGAGACGACTGCTTCGTGACAGCAGAGTCGGGACCATGACTCATTCGGATTCAGGTTCGGCGTCAGGAAGTCGGATTTTGAAGCAGGATTGTGGTGTTTACTCATTTATCTAAATTGTAAGCCAGTTCTAGCTCGTCAGAGGTTCTTGAGTCAAACAACAGGTCAGTCTTAGATTCATAGGAAATATTTTAGATCCTGTTCTCAACACACAAAGCTCTGTTAAAGTCCGCGTAAAGTAAGAATAAATATGTGTTCTGAGTTTGACATACCACAGAAAAGTGTGTTGTTAACCATCCTGCCAAATTTCAATGATTAAAAAAAATCGCCAAATATTTGAAATTAGGCTTCAAAGTTGTGTAAAACTCAGCCTCTGTCTCTGCTCCCAAACGCTGTGGGATTGTCCGCCGAGTTCGCTGAAGCCCCGCCCCCTACCAAGTGTCAGCTGTCAATCAAAGTCACCACCTCTACCAGAAACATGGGTTTCCTAGCTCTCACGCTAGGTCTGAGAGCTTTCTGCTGCTAACTCAGCTTCTAGCACAGTGGCTAGCCAGGGGGCTAACTCGGCGGCTAGCTCGGCGGCTAACTCGGCGGCTAACTCAGCTAACTGTAGTAGTAGTGTGCGTTGAATGTATTTATACCTACAGCAGCGTGGTGAGCGTCAGACCCGCCCATTAAATCCAGACACGAAAATCTTGAAACACAGTTTGTGAAGCCTAGCTCTAGACAATTCAAATCTAAAAGGTTAAAATGCTTTTTACACCTTTTTTAGAAATAAATGTATGACCTATTTAATGTTTTTAGAAGAAAATGTCTAAATTCACTTTACACAGTCTTTAAGTTTCTACACTGGTACTATTCTCACAATGACTCAAAGCTCTTTAAATACCATGACACAGTAAAACATGCTGGTACAGTTTTGTCTTCCTCTCGAGGAATGTATTCGGTTTCAATCTGGCCATCTAATTCACAGCTGGGGTGCTCGATGATTGCAATTAACTATCTGCTGTGACAGTGCACCAGTGCTGTGAGTCCTTACAAGTTTGCACTTCATATTCAAATGGTGTGAAAACAGAAAATAGTGCTTGGAACATGTGTAAACTCTTATTATATGCAGAAAATGTATTTTATAAAATAATCATATGATGTCTGTGAAGAAAATCTGAATTTGCAGCTCTGATAGCAAAGCAGTGAAACCTTCCTCATGGTTTTAGGCATGAGGATTCATCATTTTTCTACTTCTTGAACAACCTGCATTTGCTGAATGAAGACAATGAGATACAGTTTATATCTCTAGAAACTAGTAAGTGGACCTCTGGGCTAAGACTTTTTGTTACACTTAAAAATGATATGTCAGTTTTTAAAAAGGTCACACTTTTCCCAAAAAGGCGATTCTCATAGTTTTTGGTCTTAAATGCATCTACTTTTTGCAATAAGCAGCTTCCTCTTTGCATGCAAACTCTATAAAGGGCAGATTGTGGTTGGACTCAGTCAGAGGAAATGTAGAAGTTATAGATGGTAAGTTCATGCTAAGCTATTCTAAACATGCTCTAGATTAATATTTATACTGAATTAAACTCTTTGCACTACATACTGTACAGAAAACATGTATTTCCCATGATGTCAAAGTAATACTCTGAGCTATTCTCAAGGTGTTAAGCAAACGGCTTAACCCTTACATACTGTCTAGGTCTAATTTGACCCATTTTGACATTTGACAGCTGTGAAAACACCCCGAATGTTGTTCTTTTACTGTGAAATTTGATGGCTTTTCCTGTAGTGGCCCAAACCCCAATAAACCCAACAGTTCCATAAAGTTCTTGTATATTTAGATGTTTTTTCTCCATAAATGTGTGGTGTAAAACCTAAAAAATACACTCTCTCTGCTATCTGATCAATAAATGTGTGATTAAACCTTGATTAATGTTTCAGTCAGATCGACTATTGATGCTTTTTCTAAACAGATCTGTAGTTCAAGATTTGGTATAGACACTTTTTACGAGGGGATTCATGCTGCAAGTATGGAGAATACCAACAGTATGTAAGGGTTAACACCTTGAGAATACTGTTACAAAGGTTATGAAAGGAAACAAAGAGGATGCTGTGTAATAATTGCATTGCAGTCATGCATTGAGCTGTGCAGGTGTTAAGAAGGCGAACCAGTCCTGCTGCCTCGAGCGCTGTATCAGCCTCAGGCGCTCGGTGCATTTCCTCACATACACAACCGAAAACGAGAGGTGAAATCACAACATTCGCTAGTCCGCTGTGCACCTGTGCTAATAAATGGCCAATTCAGGGCATGACTTGTGCCGCAGACAATAAATACAATGAAACAGACTTCCTTTTACCTGCTGGCATCAGACCTCATGGTCCTGACCCTGATACCTAGAGAGTAAATAAACTGAAATTCCTTCTTCCATCCCCTTTTCTTCCCTCCTTCTTTCCTTCCCTCCTTCCCTTCCTTCTTCCTTCCTTCCTTCTTTCCTTTCCTCCCTCCCTCCTTCTCTCTTTCTTTCCTCCCCCCTACCTTCCCCCCTTCCTTCTTTCCTATGTCCTTCTTTCCTTCCTTCCTCCCTTCCTCTTTCCCTTTCTCATCCCTCCTACCTTCCTTCCTTCCTGACCCCGTCTGTTTTGACTGTTCCTTCTTGCTCCCTTCCTTCCTTTCTTTCCTCCGTCCTTCCTCCCTTCCTTCTTTCCTTTCTTCACTTCCTTCCTCCCTCCTTTCCTTCCATCCTTCCTTCCTCCTTTCCTCCCTTCCTTCCTTGACTCGAGGACAACAGGAGGGTTAAAAGTATGAAAAGTTGTATTTCTAACTATGTTTTGGTTGTATTTGTCAAGATTTTGAGACATCTGCCTCTGAGATTTACGATTCCACTGCAATACAACGGCAGTAAATGGAATTTAACAGGAATGAAAACCTTACATTTAACAAAATCAGCAACATCTCTTTTCCTAAAACAACATCCCAATTAGTTTTAATTGGGGGCAGTTTTTCGTTGGGTGTAAACTTTTGTCAATTTTTACACTTTTCTGTCTGTGGAAAGCTCTCTGGGTTTTCTATCATTGTATCCCCATTGGTGCTTCAGCTATCAATCAAGCTCGTTCCATTCAGCTTATCGGTAAAAACAATGTGGCAACGTGGCTGTTAACACTGCGAACACAAAGACACAAAGACAAATCCTCCCAGGAGCCCCGCAGAGATTTACTGCAGTTAAAAGAGGTTTTCTACCTCATTAAATCGACCCATTGTTTACTGTTTGTTTGAGAGCGTTTGTTGGTGCGATTTAATTGTACTAGAGTGTAAGTATTGGCAGAAGTGTTTGTCTGTGCAGGTGAGTTAGTGTGCTACATGGCCCAGGTGGGTATTTCATTCTTCTGCTGACAGTGTAATTAAAATCTGCTGTTTCTATAGGGCAGAAATCATTAGTGTATTAAGAGAAGGGATGAAACAAACAATTAGCATAACAATTCATTTGCGAGTCGATGAAAAGCTCCTTAATTACTTTAATTGAGTTCAGGCGGTGTCCGATGAAAAGAGATTTATTGACCTGTGGCTCAACCTTTCAGAGTCCCGGAAAGAGAGAGAAAGGAAGAAGAGACATGAAGAGGAAGAGAAAGAAAATACAGGGAAACTAAACTAGATGTGGGAGGAGTTGGAGTGCATTAGCACGGATTTTGGGGTTCATGAATCCAAATTTCTCAACCACAAAGACACATCAATTCATTCATTGATCCGATGAATTATATATAAGTTTTGGCTCTGAATATGATTGTCTATTTGCATAAACTGAAAGATATATGGCAAAGCTCAATGTGGAAAAGAGGTCTTAGAAAGTGTCAGCTTTGAAAGAAAATCTACATATTTGGAAATATACTTATTCACCCTCTATTTTTTTTTCAATTAACTTGTTATACCTTGTTCATTTGAACCATATAAGAGGCTATGACTAGCTGTTTCAACCTGTTTCCTGTCTTTAAACTAGGCCAAGCTTCTTCTTTTTTTCAAAAGGAGGGGTTAATCCGCACCTATCCTGCCAAATGTTTTCACTAATTTGAACAATTCTGCTTGAAAACCACTAAATTGTTTCTTTTCATCTTAATTTCAACTTCATTTTAAAATTAAAAAAACCTGTAAATGTCAGAATTAGCTTTTAAAAACTCCACTATGTCATTTTTTCTGTAATTGTTGCCCTTAATAGTAGCTACAGCCCTGCAGACTTTTTTTTCTGGATAAGCAACACGATGGAAATAGTATTTATAATACTAATTATTTTTTTTATTTTTAATTACTGATATTTTTGGACGGGTTCAGAAAAGTCTTCCCCACAATTTAAGTGCTAAATTGATGTCATGTGCATTTCATTTAAATAAATAAAAAAGATCTATCAATGCACTAAAAAAAAGCTTGTTTCCTGGGTCTCTTCCATTAAACACTACTACAGTACATCAGCATATCAAATGTAAAGTGCTGCGTTATTCCTGCTTTTAAAAAGGGCAATTAAAAACAGCGACATAGTAATTGCATAAAAGGCCGAGAGCATTTAAAGGCAATAAAAAAAGATATAAATAAAGCTGCTAGCAGCAATAATTGGGGTCCAAGCAAATTGTGAAACATTTTTAGAGTAGAAGACCAGATGCAGATGGCTTGAGAGATTAAAATGAAAGAATTTCTGAGTCACTCTCTGACACTCATACATGCATTCATTACTTAACGTCTGGACTATTGTAATGCTGTCTTGTATTGGGTCCTCAATAAAACGCTGGACAGGCTCCAACATGTCCAAAATTCAGCTGCCAGGGTTTTCACTTGAACCGAACCCTGGTAGCACATCAACCCCACACTCAAACAGCTGCACTGGCTTCCTGTTAAGTTCATCATTACTTTCAAACTTTGTGTCGTCCTCCCGGGTCAAATTGACCACGTCTGTTTTGACTGTTCCTTCTTTCCTTCCATCTGTCCTTCCTCCCTCCCTCCTTCTCTCTTTCTTTCCTTCCTCTCTCTTTCCTCCCTTCCTTCTTTCCTTCCTCCATCTCCCTTTCTTCCTTCCTTCTTTTCTTCCCTCCTACCTTCCTCCCTCCTTTCCTTCCTTCCTCCTTCCTCCCTTCCTTTCCTTCTTTCCTGCCTCCTTTCCTTCCTCCCTTCTTCCTTCCTCCCTTCCTTACCTTCTATCCTAACTCCTTTCCTTCCTTCTTCCTCCCTTCCTTCCTCCTTTCCTTCTTTCTTACTCCCTTCCATCCTTCCTTCCTC
Organism: Scomber scombrus; assembly: GCF_963691925.1. Classification (NCBI taxonomy): domain Eukaryota; kingdom Metazoa; phylum Chordata; class Actinopteri; order Scombriformes; family Scombridae; genus Scomber; species Scomber scombrus. Next base: position 4,525,473 of record NC_084992.1, read on the forward strand.
CCTCCCTTCCATCCTCCCTTCCTTCCTTCTTCTTCCCTCCCTTCCTTCCTTGACTCGAGGACAACAGGAGGGTTAAACTTCTCCTCCTCACCTACAAACCTCTCCTCACCCAAGTACTTAACGGACCTCCTCCATGTTCACCACCCTTTAAGGGACCTGCGTTCTGCCGACTTGGGCCTCCTGTCCTTTCCCCGCACCAGAAGGCGAACCTTTGGGAGCGAGGCCTTTAATGTGGCAGCTCCTACACTTTGGAACTTGCTCCCTCAGGACATTCGCCAAGCACCTAACTCTGGACTCTTTTAAATCTAAGTTGAAAAGGCACTTTGTTCCTGCAGGCTTTTGCCGGCTAAATGTGTGTTATTGTCTGTATTGTACTGTTGTTGTCTGTGTTTCTTGTTATTGTGAAGAGACCTTGGGTTTCGTGAAAGGCGCTATACAAAATTAAATTATTATTATTGTTTAATTTCGACTCTAGGCCAAGCCGTTTTCAGGATAATTGCAAAAATGTAAACATGATTATAACAGCGTCACCCTGAGGTCACTGAGTGTCAAAAGTACAACTTTTGACTCAATATAACCTCGATAAGCACTTGAAAACTTCGGACTGTTTTCGGACTGGATTCGGACCCTCAATCTTTGTATTATTGTCATTATATTAACCCCTTGATCATTGTCTCTGCTAATGAGCACCCGATCTTTGGTTTTCATAATTTCAAAGGCTATGAGATTTAATGATGCTGAAATTAAAATATTCACCAATAGTGAAGTGTGTGTTCAAACAATCCTTAACCTGTCTGGCTGGTGGAGACAAGAAATAAATAACACCCAAAACACAAGTCAAAACATTTATAATTTCACAATGTACTGATCAGGAGGGTCGGTAGATGCTACTGACAAGGTATCAGGATGATCGGCCCAACGGTTTCTGATGAGCTCATGAAAATACGATCTTTTAAGATTTTTAAGAAAACACAGAATAAGTTGTAAAATTTGACATTTTAGAGCAGCAGACCATGGAGCGGATGATGCAGATGTGTTGAGAGATTGAAATGGTGACAGAATTTCGACTCTAGGCCGAGCTGTTTTTGAGATAAGTGGAAAAACGTAAACTTCGATTGTTACAGTGCCACCTTGAGGTCAAAGAGTGTCATTGCATGCCTGAGTCGTGGGTGGAATTTGAGTTTTGGTCCCACAGTTTTTGCTGCATGAATTCTTTTAGCGGAGAGAAAAATAAGATGAGAGAAAGAAAGAAAAATGAGATCACAAACAACCCGGCTCCAGATCTAACAACAGTTGCATGAAACACATGATTAATATTATAATGCAAGCAGGCAACAACAACATCGGGACCCCTCTGCTGCATGTAATGTGTGTGTGTGTGTGTGTGTGTGTGTGTGTGTGTGTGTGTGTGTCGACTGTTTCAGAACGACCTGAGGGTAAGTACTGTCTCTGATGCTTTTTGCAGTGCATTCAAGATGAAAAGAAGTGAGAATAAACCATGCACAGGAACGACTGGTGTTGCAAAACGCTCACAGTGGGACTTATGCAGCTCCTGGAGTTGTGGTCTTTCAACACCGATGATCTTTGATACTGAGTTTCATGAGTGATCTTAAAACACTGGGATTCCTCCTGTGAAGATATGCTTCAGTGGATAGTTTTGTTCCTATCAGCATGATGACGCCAACACACTGCAGCACAACTGGGCTAACGGTGGTGAGATAACATTGTGAGGCCTGTGATTGGTCAATATGGGCTTCTTGCAATTTTCTTCCAAAAGTTTCTGACGTGAGTGAAGATTGAGAGACGACAACATTGAGGAAGATGAAAAGCCCAGATATCTTCCGCTCACAGTGAACGCTGCTCTCTTATCACTCTGAATGAAAGTTTAAACATGGTGGCTGCTGATTTGTCTTCAGTGTTTTTTAACTAGGCAAAACAAAAACAGCAGTTTCATGGATATATCTCCATTTCTATGAGTGTGTTTGTAGCCCGTTATCAATAATTAAACACATATCCTTTGTAGGATATAATTAAAAGCACAATACAGGCATTATATTATATATACATAGCACTATTAAAGGGTGAAATCTGACACTTAAATGTGCAACAACATCAATTTAACCCAAAAAAAATCCAGCTTTACTGCCAGTGGTCTCTTACGTTTCACATCCAAAGTAACATTTTGCAAACTATGGATCATTTTTTGTTTTAGAAATGTATTTTGTAAAGTATATCCGGCGTCCATTGCAGTGGTATTATCAATGGGGTGAAATCCAACATTTAAGAGTGCAATAAAAGTCGTGGACTACTGTAAAAAGCAGTTTGTACTACTGGCTGGAACAACTGGAAACGAGTGCATTCTACAAAACTGGAAATCTGAATTTTACCCCCTCACAGAGATGATGGGTAAATAAATTACTATCATATAGTACACCTGAAAAGATCCTGTACAGTGTGAGAAGAAAACTAGCAATATATGTCAGATGGATTTCTTCTTTTTTTTCTTGTGTCTGTCCAGTCATAAATCCAGCTTTACTGCCAGTGGTGTTGCTTACATTTAATATCCAAAGTAACATTTTGCAAACTATGGATTACTCTTTGTTTTATGAATGAAACTCTCATCCACTCTCATCCACGCTTTCATCACATCCAGACTCGACTACTGCAACAGTATTCTTTATGGCTCACCATCCAAAATCATCAATAAACTCCAGTACATACAGAACTCTGCTGCCCGCCTGCTCACCCACACCCGTTCCCGTGACCACATCACCACTGTCCTTCGTACTCTCCAGTGGCTCCCTGTACCACAACACATCCACCTCAAAGTCCTTCTCATCACCCACAAAACTCTCCATAGCCAGGCCCCCTCCTACATCACTGCCCTATTCCACCGCCACAAACCTTCCTGTAACCTCCGCTCTGCCGATGCCAACATCCTGTCCCCTCCCCCCCGTACCAAGCACTGGACCTGGGGTGATAGAGCCTTCTCCATCGCCGCCCCCCTCCCTCTGGAACTCCCTCCCCAATCACATCCGCGACTGTACCGACCTGCCCACATTCAAATCACTGCTCAAAACACACCTCTTTAGAATTGCTTTTAATTCATGATTAATGCCCGTGTCAAGCGTTTTACTGTTCTCATTTTACGTGTACTTTAATGTTTTTTATATTTATTTTAACTTACTGTTCACTGTGTTTCTTTTGCTTGTTCTTTCGTTTAGTTGTTTACCCATGTTTCTGTGAAGCGACTTTGAGTGTCAAAAAAGCGCTATACAAATAAAATATATTATTTATTTTTTTCATTTTTTTTTTTCAAGCATATCAGGCCTCCACTGATTCCCGTTCTTTTCCCAATGATCTGAAAATGTACTAGCCCACTCTTCTAAGTTGTTTGAGTGTTTGGATTAGAGTGAAAAGCAAAGTGTACCTTCAATCAACTACCACAACTTGAGAAGTGTAATGCTACAGACGGCTGCCAGATGCTGGCTCCAAAAAAAACCCCTCTGGCTCCAATTGACTCCCATTCAATAAAACTTTAGGGTAAATCCAGGCCCCCTAACAAGTGTGTGGAAAATGTTGCAACTTAATAAAGATTTGAAGACTTTATATTCGTTCTGACGTCTTGAGTTTAAAAATGTAATGCATAAATTAAATGTGGATCTACAACTTCAAAATGCACTGGTATGGTTCGTCATGCTTTTTTTGCTGAATTTCTTCACATTTGCTGGTTAGTTTCTTTAGCTTTGCCAAGTGAGACCTTAAATCCCCTCTGGCTCCTTCCATGGCAAAGTTTGGATTAATAAAACTATGGGGGGGGGGGGGGGGGGGGGGTACCAAGAAGACAGAAAGGGGGAAAATTAAGAGAAAAGGAGGGAAAGGTAAGAGGAAATAAAGAAGGATGGGAAGAGGAATAGGTGATCGACAGGGAAGCCAACACACCTGCAGAGGCATTGATTGGATTGGTGCGCTGTAAGTGGCTCTAAGCACGTGATTGGTCCCTCTGTGCAAGAAGTACACCCCCCTCTTTGTGTGTGTGTGTGTGTGTGTGTGTGTGTGTGTGTGTGTGTGTGTGTGTGTTGTGAACACTTAACAGTATTGTTGGGGACACGCTGCGTGTGCAGATAGCAGCTAAAGCTTGATAAGCACCCAGCGAAGGAGAGCGCCGCAGAGCAATTATTCTGAATGACTCAGAGGCGAGATGGAGGGAAGGAGGGAGAAGAAGGAGGAGGAGGGAAGGATAGAAAGAGGAGGAGGAGGAGGGTGGTAGTAGAGAGGGATGAAGGTGAGACAGAAGGAAAATAAGCAACAGAGAGAGAAAACATAGTAGAAAGTAGAAGAGACAAGTTGAAATGGGATTCATGGCAATGGAGAGACAAAGAGCATGGATGGAAGGAGGAGGAGAAGGAGGGAGAAGCAAGAGGAGAGTAAGGGAAGTATAGAAAGAGGAGGAGGAGGAGGGATGAAGGTGAGACAGAAGGAAAATAAGCAACAGAGAAAGGAGGAGAGAGAGAGAAAACAGTAGAAAGTGAAAGAGACAAGTTGAAATGGGATACATGGCGATGGAGAGACAAAGAGGATGGAGGGAAGGAGGAGGAGAAGGAGGGAGAAACAAGAGGAGAGTAAGGGAAGTATAGAAAGAGGAGGAGGAGGTGGGTGTGGAAAGGGATGAAGGAAAATAAGCAACAGAGAGAGGAGGAGAGAGAGAAAACAGTAGAAAGTGGAAGAGTCAAGTTGAAATGGGATACATGGCGATGGAGAGACAAAGAGGATGGATGGATGAAGGAGGAAGGAGGAGGGAGAGTAAAACAGATAGAAGACATGTCCGACAGAGAGAAAATACATTAGTATGAGATGTCACTTAAAATGATGGACTGTTGCTCTTTCTTTCTTTCCCCTCACTTCTCTACTTTCTGTCTGCTCTCATCTCATCTCTCTCTCTTCTTCTTCTTCTTCTTCTTCTTCTTCCCTCCATCTGTTGTCTTCTGCTAATGTCTTCAGTCTTGTTTGCTGCACCCTCTCCATCAATCTCTCTCTCTCTCTCTCTCTCTCTCTCTCTCTCTCTCTCTCTTTCGTTCCCTCTCTCTCTTCTCACCCTCTGTCAGTCCTCCTGATGGGGAAGAAGAATCAGACCATGAAGGCGAGAGTCACTCCGCTGTGTGGATCCAAACTTCGGGGCAAACTCAATACTTCTTCTTTTATCCCCCCACCACCCCCGAAAATTGAACCAGCCAGGAATGAAAGCATCGGGAGATTTGTTTCAGGAAGTCAGAGAGAGAGAACAATGAGAATATTTTATTACACTTATTACACTTTTATGATGCCTTTGAGTCTCTACAGATACACAGATACACTGAACTGCCGTCAATTTAAAAAAGTACTTAAAGAAAGTGGTTGTGGTGAAACAAACAGGTTGATTGATAACTTATTTAAAAAGGACCACAGCTAATTTATTGACTGTTCCTTCTTTCCTCCCTTACTTCCTTCTGTCTGCCCTTCCTCCCTCCCTCCTTTCCTTCCTTCTTCCTCCCTTCCTTCCTTCCCTCTTTCCTTCTTCCCTCCTTTCCTTCCTCCTTTCTTCCTCCCTCCTTCTTCCTCCATTTCTTCCTTCATCCCTCCTTCCCTTCCTTCCTTCCTTCCCTCCTTCCTTCCTCCCTCCTTTCCTTCCTTCCTCCTTTCCTTCCTTCCTTCCTTCTTCCTCTTTTCCTTCCTTCCTTCCTTCCTTCCTTCCTTCCTTCCTTCCTTCCTTCCTTCCTTCCTCCTTTCCTTCCTTCTTGCCTTCCTTACTTCCTCCTTTCCTTCCTTCCGTGCCTCGATATAACGCTGCAGCAGGCTTTCAACTAACTCCAATGCAAAACCCATTCATGGTAAAAATGTAACTCTCAGAGCAACTACTGCAGATATACGACTCTGTGAGCATCAGTCCCATCGGAGAACTGAGGACCCGTCGTCTGTAAGCATTTCCCTCACCGTCAATTCCCATGTGAAGACTCATGCACATGCAAAAGACACTCGGCACCTCACTATTCTGCTGCTGGCGTTTGCACAAATAGGGACATAAATGAAATATTGACTGTACAAATGAAATGTGGACCGAGCTCTGGACAAAGAAATGAAGTGTGTGAACTATATGAGAATGACAGGAGTAAAGATTTAATGTGACATGTGCGATAAATAATTAAATTATGCAACAGTGGAAGCTGAATGCGATGTATAATGCATTATAATGCATGCAAAGTCCGGTTTGAGGAAATATATGAAAGTGACAAGAGAAGAGGTTCGGGTCCAATTTGATAATAACTTCTGTAAAGGTGCTATAAATGTTTGTCCATTGAGGCTGTTCTGGGTCAGATTATCTCTGTATCTATTGACATGTGTTTTAGTTAAATGAATAGTTAATAGTTTTAATAAGATAGTAGTTATGAGGATTTCTTTTTATGATGTAGCAGTGAAGACTGATGGCTCTAATGGTTATACAATAAACCCCACAGCTCCATAAAATTCTGCTCATTTTACCTTTACACATAAAATAACATTTAACCACCAAAAAGAGATGCAAACATGACTAAAAGAGACAAAAAACCCTAAAAACGACCAAAAAAAGAAATAAAAATGGACTAATAGAGACTTAAATTGACTAAAGAAACCTAAAAACTACCAAAAAGAGATGCAAAATTGACTAAAATCAACCTACAGTTAGTTTGAGTGACAGCTGCCATCTAGTTACCATAGCAACCATGAGATGGAATGACTAAAGAGACTCAAAACTACCAAAAAGAGACATTTCAATCATTATTGCTATGTTATATTTTCATGTCTGAGGTATAATAGGACATGATATTGTGTGATAGGAGATGTTTAGTGGTGTAAAAGCTAATAAATACACTCTCTCTGCTCTCTGGAACATTAATCAAGGTTTAATCACATTTATTGATCAGTCAGATCCACTATTGATGCTTTCTACACACATCTGGGGTTCAACATTTGGTATATAGACACTTTTTATGAGGCTATTCTTAGACCGGGTCAAAATTGACATTGACGAGGGTGTAAAATATGAACAGTATGTAAAGGGTTAAGCCCTAATTTCCCTCTCTCTCTCTCTCTCTCTCTCTCTCTCTCTCTCTCTCTCTCTCTCTTTCCCTATCTCCAGATCTCTTAATTAACCCGAGTGTTATTTTTCTACCAGGACCTGGAAGCAGTCTGACCTTTTTCCCCGACAGCATGGGGCAGCCTTCAACTTGGAAATGAATATGCTTATGTGTGCAAATGTTATTATTCATATGACAAATATCAAATACTGAACTACTGAATTATAATTTGTCCTTTTTGCAAAAATCCAAATATTTCCAACATCACTGCGACTGTACATACACATGAAGTCATATATATTATACATGCATTTGCAAACATTAAACCAGCACATTATGCATTATGACTCACTCCCCCCCCCTCCCCCCCTCTCTGCCTTATATGCCATGTTTAATAAAGCAGACATGCCATTAAATTGTAACCTTTATCTCATGCTGCCAACAAGTCATTAACTGCAATATTACAATATAAAACGTGACATCACCTTCACACAGATCATGTTATATTAAGTGTAAGAAAGGTTGAATGCAGTGATGTACTTCTGCTTTATTTATATTCCCAAGGACATTTAAAAGACCTTTTTATATGTATGTATAGCCATGAAATAAATTATTGCAATCAGTTTTTTTTTTTGTTAAATATCCACAATGAAAGGCATGAATACAGGATTCAAGGGTGAAGGCTTGAAGCAAGAAAGCGGTATGAATACATCGTGGATTACATTGAACTGATATATAAGTTGTGGTTTTCTTTTTCACCTCGGTATTTGAATAAACCTGGCTACGGCCTTGGCTACAAGGTGAGAAAGTCCGATAAGTCCGATCTGGCTCTCTCTCAAGGATATAAACCAATGTAAACTCTCTGAGCACCTTATTCCAACACTTATAAAAACATTTTCATGACTCAAAAATGCCAACTGAAAATGATGATATCTCTATCTTGTGTCAGAAACTGATGTAAGTAGAGATCCGCTCTGTGCTTTATTCAACTTCAAAGGAGACGATCGTTAAAAAAGCGGGAAGGTGTTGGACACTTAACCACACCTTTAAAAAAAAAAAAGCGCTTTTCATTCATATTTCATCACTTTTCTTGGGGCTTGAAGCAGGGTCAGTGTAACTTAATGAGACATCAGGACGGATTGGGTGAGGAGGATGAATGTGTAATAATCCTGTCACACGCACGGGCCGAAAAAGCCTTTGATCACTTCATCAAGTCTCTACGAGAAGAAAGAAAAACTGTGGATGAGAGAGTGGAAGTGGAAGGGGGCAGGGATCCATTATCTCACTTAAATTGAATATGATGTAGAAAGTATGTGTGAAAATATGGGACCAAAAGTTGGTTTTCGTCACTTTTGATCAGAGCAAATAAAGCTTAAAATATGTTATTAGGGCCCGAGCACTGACCAGTCAGTGAAGGACCTATTGTTATTGCCAGGATTTTTCTCTTTTATTATTATTTTCGCTCTTATGCCGCCAAATGAATCGCATTTTTGGCGGCTTGAACATGCATGAAAACTCTGCACACACACGTCACAGCTGGTGAAAATGTATTTAATTCAACGTGATTGGACACAAGCGTGGTAAGGGGACTCGCTAGCGCCCCCACACGTCGGGTTATGTGACCACAAATCCTCTCGGATCGGCATGAAATTTAAATATGTCATAGGTCTCATCGGATCATTGGGAAATTAATTTTGTGGAATTTTTTTACCAAACAGGAAGTTGACCATGCGGCGTGGCGTGCACCGATTTTCATTTTTCGAACACCGCTTTGAGGACTTTATGATGTTGTATGATGAACACATGTATCATGTCCAGACGCACAAACAAGCCTCATGGACCCATACCCTAAGTCCAACAGAAAGTCGACCATTATATGAATAACTAATCCAGTTTCATTTCTGCTCTTGGTTTGCCATCTAGTGGAGACATTAACCCCATCACACAATGTTCCATTAAAGCAGCAGGAGCAAAGACCTTTACATGGCTGCTGTCAATGCCCTGCGACTGCGACAAGCACTGACATTCCTGCGTATGAAGACCTCTACCTGCGCGCCCTCCGACTGCGCCACAGCCCGACGTGCATAGGATGTGCGAGGGCCCTTCGACACTGCTTGCAGTTTTAATTTTATTTGCAATTACAGACTGTGATGTACTTGCTAACTGTTCAATATTATAATTTTTGTCTATTATGAATAACAACTGCACGCTTACTCCAAAGCCACAATTTTAATTTGAATAGATGTTTTGATCCAAGTCGGATCTTCGTCAGGTCAAAACAAAATTTTTAAAGTGCATCTTATCATGTCAACAATACATCAAAATATCAATAATGTTAAATTATAGATAGGACCTTAAAATATTTTTTATCAAAACATATCTTACATATCCAACCCAAAATAACATGTTTCTACTGGTAACTTCATATATATATATATATATGAATCGATTAAGTAATCACTTAACCCCACAGGTCAATTACCACATCTGAAATCATTATCAAATCTATTTACACCCATTTACCACACAAAGGCAGTCATCAAAGCATTCACACAAGGCCTCAATCCAGAAATGAACCCAGAAACCCATTTCAACCCCACAGTTGGTATGGTTCAGTAAGATGGACTGAGCATGCTCCCTACAAGTTACTCAGGCACTATAAAAGACAGCCTGAAACAAGGTTCGGGTCCTTTGTCACTGCCCAGCACCAGGAAATGCTGTGGTAAGAAAAAAACAACATAATTAGATACAAACTCATGATTTCCAAACCTCAAATAATGAAGAGATACCCAAAACAATACATGAGTGATTCTAGGAAACTTTATGGGAATAAATAGCACAGGAAACTTACTTGGATGTTAAATGTAGTTCTCTGTGTGCACCCACCAAACTAACAAAAGCATGCTACCTGGCTAACATGTGGTCCGTGTAATGAATGATGGTGTGGTGTATTACCAGTAGCAGGGGAAACTGCCACAGCAGCAATTGGCCTGCAGGGCCTTGGCCTGGTCCTGGCTTGGTGGTTGGACTACCAAAGGGCTTAGGCCTGGTGGATGGGCTGCTGCAGGGCCTTGGCCTGGCCTGCAGGGATGGGCTGCTGCTTTATCAACTAAAACTGTGAGTAAAACGGTTCTCATATATTCTCAAATTTTAAGTCAAAAACTTGTTTTTTTGAGTCAAAGATCCCCTTCTCAACAAAATAATGAAATTTGGATGAAAAAAAGCTGCTTGAGCTGCTTGCTGCAGTTTTTTTTGTTTTTTGTTTTTGTTTAAAAAAAAACCAAAACGTATACATATTCATAGGATCTAACGCTAATCACATATTTGATAGAGAGATTTGATAAGAGAATTAGGTGTGCAGTTTTGTGATATCCTAAAGCAAGTCAACAAGTCTATGTTAAAATCCCCACAGACATATTGACTAGCCGCTGTAGCAGCTGTGCCGCCTATATAGACTGAAGCTAGGCCTAGCTGACTCTGGGCAGCTCCCGACTATAAATAAACACTAGAAAAATAAACTTGTTTAAAGAAAAAACTCCTGCATTAAACTTAATTTACCATTAAATCGTATAAAACGTGCAGTATAATGATCAATAACCAATAAGTAACAACATACACCATCACAGCTAACAGCTGAAAACATTGGTTAGAAAATTAGAAAAGTCATCAAATGTAATAAGTTACATTACTTTGATGAAGTCATTGAAATAGTTACATTACTTATTACATTTCCAAAGTAACCTTCCCAACCCTTACTGTGATTAAGTGGCATTCAAAGTAACCTCCTGGCTACCTTAAAGCCTGTCATAGTGTAACCTGACTGTAATGAGCACTTCTAATATACACAAACCCCAAATAAAAGGTCTTTTCTGTGCTTCCACTGCACAGCTGTGGTGTTGTTTACCTGCCTGCTTCAGGGGAACTCCTCACCCACTAGAGTACGACTTAGCTGCTGTTGAGCTGAACTGAACACACACACACACACACACACACACACACACACACAGCAGCAGCAGCAGAGTTTTTATTTGAATGGAGACTGTGTCGAAAGAGATTATTTGTAAGGAAACTAGGGCAGTTGCTCGCGGTCAAGGATTGCGACTGCAAGGCCGAAACTGTGCTGCTGTTTTATTCTCAAGCTTTTTGGGGCAACACACACACACACACACACACACACACACACACACACACACACACACACACACACACACACACACACACACAGTTTCCCCTCACATCCTCCGCAGTCCTCTAGTTGCCACCCACAGTCTGCCGGTGGATTAGGGATCGTTGGGAAGACTGACAGTGATTGAGGAGATGCGATGTGGGAGGAAGGGAAATAGAGAAATATAACTCTAGGTTTCTCCAATGTCAAACTGGGATATTGTTTAATCCACTCAACATGAAGATAAGATAGCAAACACACACGTACACACACACACACACACCCAAACACACACACAATCCAAAAGGGAACATAGATTAGATGAAACAACATATTCCTGGAAATCCCTTTCTCTCTTGACCTCGTGTGTTGGATTAGATTGGACTGTACACACACACACACACACACACACACACACACACACACACACACACACACATATAATCGTGTTTCCAATCCCAAAGAATGGCGGATACCAATTACATTTGGTCACCATCTCCCCCCCCCCGTGGTTACCGAGGTGATTCCTTGAGAGAAGTATATGTCTTGTCACTTGGATAATTGAAGTTTCCCAATCCCATGAGGTTCTTCGGGAGCCGCTTTAGGTTTCAGCCAACCCAATTTTATCGACATATCAGATTTATAACAAAGCCGAGGCTAGCTTTGACTACTTCTTTGGCTGATTGCATGAAGATAGTTTAGATATCAGGTGTCCGAAGATTGTAACGTTTGTCTCCCGTTCAAAAAGGATCTAGATTGGCTTTTTTTTTATCTATCTCCGGCTGCCCAGTTCTGCTGCTGAGGAAGGAAGGAAGAAAGGGAGGAAGGAAGGAAGGAAGGAAGGAAGAAAGGGAGGAAGGAAGGAAGGAAGGAAGGAAGAAAGAAAGGAAGGAAGGAGGGAAGGAAGGAAGGAAGGAAGGGAGGTAGGAAGGAAGAAAGAAAGGAAGGAAGGAGGGAAGGAAGGAAGAAAAAAAGGAAGGAAGGAAGAAGGAAAGAAAGAAAGTAAGTAAGTAAGTAAGAGAGGGAGGAAGGAAGAAAGAGACGAAGGAAGGAAGGGAGGGAGGAAGAAAGGAAGGAAGGAAGGAAGAAAGAAAGAAAGAAAGTAAGTAAGTAAGTAAGAGAGGAAGAAAGGAAGAAAGGAAGGAAGGGAGGAAGAAAGGAAGGAAGGAAGTAAGAAAGGAAGAAAGGAAGAAAGGGAGGAAGAAAGGAAGGAAGGGAGGAACAATGGAAGGAAGGAAGGAAGGAAGGTATTGGTTTCAGCCAACCCAATTTTATCAACATATCAGATTTATAACAAAGCCGAGGCTAGCTTTGACTACTTCTTTGGCTGATTGCATGAAGATAGTTTAGATATCAGGTGTCCGAAGATTGTAACGTTTGTCCCCCTTCAAAAGGATCTAGATTGGCTTTTTTTTTTATCTTTCTCCGGCTGCCCAGTTGCCCCTGGTTGATGACTTTGACCCCTTCCCAATTGATGCTGTGACCCACTTTTGGTCCGGTGTTCACGGTAAGCCACAGGTTACTCTCAGTCATTAGCTTTCTCCATCACCAGGTCACTATAGTCTCAGGTGTTTCTTTGTGTGATGGTATGGATCAAAGTTGCACCTCTTTATTTTAACTCATCTTGAAGACGTTTGTACTGTTTATTGTTATCACTTAAAGACTGTGTAAAGTGAATTCAGACATTTTCTTCTAAACACATTAAATAGGTCATAAATGTATTTCTAAAAAAGGTGTAAAAAGCATTTCAACCATTTAGATTTGAATTGTGGAGCTAGGCTACACAAACAGTGTTTTAAGATTTCTGTGTCTGGATTTAATGGGCGGGTTTGAAAATCACCACCGGGTTACGTAACACGGCAGTGTTTAGCATAAACCCGCCACTGCTGCTGTAAGTATAAATACATTCAGCGCACACTACTACTACAGTCTACAGTTAGCCAGTTAGCTGAGTTAGCCGCTGAGCTAACCGCCGAGTTAGCCGCCGAGCTAACAGCTGAGTTAGCAGCAGAAAGCTCTCAGACCTAGCGTCCATGTTTCTGGTAGAGGTGGTGACTTTGATTGACAGGTGACACTTGGTAGGGGGCGGGGCTTCAGCGAACTCGGCAGGAACTCCCACAGCGTTTGGGAGCAGAGAAAGAGGAAAGAGTTTTACACAACTTTGAAGCCTAATTTCATATATTTGGCATTTAAATTTGGCAGGGTGGTTAGCAACACATTTTTCTGTGGTATGTCAAACTCAGAACACATATTTATTCTTATTTTACACAGACTTTAATAATTGTGGTGTTTCAAAAGTCTGCTGCTTCCGTTCTTTGAATCGAGCACCGCTGAAGACTTTGAGTTTAGCCCAATCATCTTTTAATCCAGCTTCGCGGCACACGAATAACCGAGAATAGACAATGTTTAATAAAATAATTACATTGCTCACACGTTAAACCCCACTGTGAATGATTCCCAGGAGGAAACTGGGTATAACTTGTGTGAAGAAGAATTGAAGTAATGGCTGGCAACATTGACAATCTTGCCTGAAGTAATTTGTCATTGTCCCCCAGACAAGGCGAAGGCCGTTATTAGCTCGGGGACGGTGAGGTGGAGGTTCTTACATTCTGTGCACACAGCAGTGCTGCAGAAAGCCAGACTACAGTGACACGTCTGATGATGGAGCTTCCTCTGCGGACGACTCACCTTGCGTCTCAAAGGACACGTCTGTAAATCCACAGCTGTAAACACAGAAGACGGGTCTGTTTATAAAATGAGTTATACACCATTATGAAAAACACCAGCTTCATATAATTCTGTTTGTTGCTTTTCCTTCATCGCTTCTTGTCTTTAATCTTCTTTTTCTCTTTCTTGTCCGTCTAGTTTTAACCCTTTTGTAGATCTCAAAGACTGCAAATAGGACAGATTCCATTTTGATATAAAAAAATCGCACATAATCGACGGCTTTAGGAGGAAAGGAGGGAGGGAGGAAGGAAAGGAGGGATAGAGGAAGGAAAGGAAGGAAAGAAGGAAGGCGGGAAGGAAGGAGGGAAGGAAGGAAGGAAAGAAAGGAGGGAGGAAGGAGGGAAGGGAGTAAAAAGGAAGGAAAGGAAGAGGGAGGGAAGAAGGAAGGACAGAAGGAAGGAAAAAGGGAGGAAAGAAAGAGGAATGAAAGGGGGATGGAGGAAGGACAGACGGAAGGAAGGAAGGGAGGAAAGAAGGAAGGAAGGAAGGAAGGAAGGAAGGACAGAAGGAAGGAAGGAAGGGAGGAAAGAAGGAACAGTCAAAACAGACGGGGTCAATTTGACCCGAGAGGACGACACGAAGGTTAAAAAATACACACCAAACCAAAGCTCAGGTCTCTGGAGGTGAAGTTATGTGTTTTAGTGTGTTTTCAAACCGCCGACGCACCAAGAAAAAATGTGCACGACCTGCATTTGTTCAACATGCAGGCGACAGTGCTGACACACACACACACACACACACACAAATGCAAACACGTTGTAAACATATTTATTTTGTTTTGTTGCAGAGAAACTAGTATTCAGCAAAAAAAAACAAATTATGTGGAGAGAGAAAGAGCTGAAAGACAAAAGATGGAGGCAAGCAGCAGAATAAAGCAACAGAGATGCAGGAAAGGAGACAAATAGGTTTGATTCCCGGCTCCTCCAGTCCACATGTCGATGTGTCCTTGGGCAAGACTCTTAACCCCAAATTGCTCCCGTTGCCGTGCCAACGGTGTATGAATGCGAGTGAATGTTTAACTTCCTCCTGATGTGCAGGTTGGCACCCTGCGTTGTAGCTGCCTGCCATCAGTGTGTGAATGTGTGTGAAGGGTGAATGAGATGTAGTGTAAAGCGCTTTGAGTGGTCATAAAGACTACAAGTACAGTCCGCTATATAGGTACAGTCCGCTATATAGGTACAGTCCGCTATATAAGTACAGTCCATTCCATAATAGAAAACTCAGCGAGACAATCTGCCGACTCAGCACTTTGCACTTTATGTTATTATCAAATATCTATCTTTCACCGACTTATAAAAACGTTATAGTTCATTTTCTGCACATTTTGACCTTCCTTCCTTCCTTCCTTTCTTCCATCCTTCCTTCCTTCCTTCCTTCTTTCCTCCATCCTTTTTGACCACAGAGATCTCACCTGGAAGCCGATTTCTGTGCATTATTCACTTTAGGAGGCGGCCGTCTTAATTCAAATACAATGTGTGATTTAATAGAAGCCTCTATATACGCAGGATTTATATTCTCCTACAGCGGGAAATAATTAAACTATCACCTGGGGCTGATGGGGTCGTCCATCAGTAGCAAATGATTCACACAACTACTTTACTTATCTGCCAAAGACTCCTCCTGCTTTCCAACAGCTCGCTGGCGTTGGGCCTAAAACTTTCTCAGGATGTTGTTTGAAATTCGTACAGTTTGCCAATATGGATTCAACTTTGTGTCGTCCTCCCTACCGTCTGTTTTGACTGTTCCCTCTTTCTTCCTTCTGTCTGTCCTTCCTCCATCCCCCTTTCATTCCTCTATCTTTCCTTCCGTCCTCCCTCCTTTCCTTCCTTCTTTTTCCTCCTCCCTTCCTTCCTTCCTTCCTCCTTTCTCCCATCTTTTCCTTCATTATTCCTCCCTTCTTTCCTTCCTTCTTCCTCTCTTCCTTCCTTCTTCCTCCCTTCCTTCTTTCCTTCCTTCCCTCCTTCCTTCCTCCCTCCTTTCCTTCCTTTGTCCTCCCTTCCTTCCTTCTTTCCTCCCTTTCTTCCTTCCTTCCTTCCTCCCTCCTTTCCTTCCTTCATCCTCCCTCCCTTCCTTCCTCCATCCTTGCCTTCCTTCTTCCTTCCTTCTTCCTCACTTCCTTCCTCCCTCCTCCTTTCCTTCCTTCTTTCCTTTCCTTCCTTATTCCTTCCTTCCCTCTTCCTTCCTCCCTCCTTTTCTTCCTTCTTCCTCCCTTCCTTCCTCCTTTCCTTCCTCCTCCCTTCCTTCCTTCCTTCCTTCCTTGACTCGAGGACAACAGGAGGGTTCAATCCTCCTAGATATTTAGGATCAGTAGGAGCTGATAAGTACAACGACTAAGTATAGTGTTTGAAGAGGAAGTCGTTTTTGAAGAAAATAGTGTCCCCATATTGGGGGGACAATGGGTTTTTATTTATTTATATATAACAGCCGCTCAGAACATGCAGATATGAAGACACCTTTTCTCTTCAAATTTGATGTTAAATTAATTTGCACGACATTAGCTGGAGATTCGTACACTGAGTTACTTTCCATCCATCATTGTCAGCACATGTGAGCAGCTCAACCCTGCTGCATAACAATGTCTATAATCTGTGAAAATGTGTGTACAGTTACTGTTTCCATTATTCTAATGAAGGGGGAAGAAAAAAAATGACACTATGATGGATGTTGATCATTTTATTCCACAGATATAGTTCACAACAGCTTCTGTGAAGGGTTCAAATAAGCAAAAAGGTTTATCCTTAAGTCTGTTTTGACTGTTCCTTCTTTCCTCCCTCCCTTCCTTCCTCCTTCTTTCCTTCCCTCCTTACTTCCTTTTCCTTCCTCCCTACCTTCTTTCATATGTCCTTCTATCCTTCCTTTCTCCCTTCCTTTTTTCCTCCCTCCGTCCTACCTTCCTTCCTTCTTTCCTTCCTCCCATCTTTCCTCTGTCCTTCTTTCCTTCATTCCTTCCTTCTTCCTTACCTTTTTTCCTTTCTCCCTCCCTCCCTCCTTCCTTCCTCCCTCCGTCCTTTCCTTCCTTCTTCCTCCTTTCCTTCCTCCTTTCCTCCCTCCTTCCTTTTTCTCCCTTCCTTCCTTCCTCCTTTCCTTCCTTCTTCCTCCCTTCCTTCCTCCTTCCTTTACTTCCTTTTTCCTCCGTTCCTTCCTTCTTCCTCCCTTCCTCCTTTCCTCCCTTCCTTCCTTCTTTCTTCCTCCCTTCCTTCCTTGACTCGAGGACAACAGGAGGGTTAAAACATGCGCTGCTTGAATTTCATCATTAGTCATGCTTGATCGTCCCAAAGAATGAAAGTAAGAAGAGATGAATGAATTACAGCTGAATCATTTATTTAATTCCTGATATATCTTAATGTCTAACAAAGATTTAAAAAAGACTGGCCGGCCAATCAGAACAGGATGGGCTCATGAGGAGGGTCGGCTTTAAAGAGATGGGAGCTAAAGCCGCCTGTTAATTATGTAAATATATTCCAGCTGAGCCTCAGATTATGATTATAAACCTGTAAATGTGCATTAAACATCAACTTTAATGGAATAGCAACGTTAGAAAGATGGTCTTAATTAATTGGAAAGAACGTTTTTGTTGTTCCATTTGCCTTTTTTGGTGACTTGAGTGTGTAATGACTCAGAAGGGGATAAATGGAAAAGCACGAATTCAGAGGCAAAGTGGCCAAACAAACTTTATTTAACCCTTTACATACTGTTCAGGGTCAGATTTCACCCATTTTTACATTTGAAAGCTGTAAAAACACCATATACACATTTCTTTTAGCCAGATTACTTCCTAATAATACCCACAGAATACAAAAAATAGAAATAAAATGCATAATTTTTATCACATTTTTCATCAATTTTAAGCATCTGATAGGTAAGGCAAGGCAAGGGAGCTTTCTTTATATAGCGCACTTCATACCCAATGGCAACTCAATCTGCTTTAAATGAAAAACAAACATTTAACTGTAAGAATTGGAAACAAAAAACTTAAAAAAACATACAATTTGAACAATAAAAATAGAACCCAATAATAGTAAAAACATGGATACGTTAAAAAATACAATTAAAAACAATACAAACATTTATACAAATGTACAAATTTGACCTGTGTTTATTAAAAAATAATTAAAAACCAGCATTCAAACATGTTGTAGTATTCATCATATTCTATAAAATGTTCTCCTGGACCATAAAATAGTGATTGTGAATGTCTTTTTCTCATAAGATTAATCAAATATTCATGAATTAATAACTGATGGGAGTTTATGGATGTGAATTGGTGTAGAAGCTTATTTTGAGTCAGAATATGAACAATATGTAAAGGGTTAAAAACACTGATACAAGTTATTGTAGACTGTTGCATTTTCACATTTACACTTTTTTTTGGTGTTAAAACTGAAGAATAAACTCTCTCTGCTCTCTGAAAGCTTAAATAAGGATTAATCTGGCTGTTTATCTTTGTTGTGTTGTGTTGTGCGGTATAATTTGATAGGGATTAATTATTGGTGGCATAATGTGAAGAGTCTGAATATGAACAGTGTGTGAACAGGCTTCAAACTAAAGAAGCTAACTAAACCAAAAAGATCCAGAGAGACTATGAGAGTAAATGAGGAAGGGCCATATATATATATATATATAAAAGGGAGGCTGATGAGGATGATGAAGGCCAGCTGTGGAAGCTCAGGTGAAGGGAATGAGCTGATTGCGGGGCAGAAGGTGGAGGGGAGGATCTGCAATGACAGGTGCCAAAATATGCATGAACATGGCTGTGTTCGGAACCGCATACTTTCCTACTACTCGTACGAACTCTGACGTCATTTGAAGTATAGTAGTGTGTTTCAACTGCGTAGTATGCGATTTAGAGTATGTGAGAAGTTCCCGGATGGTTTTTACTAGATTCGCCAGAAATGCAGAGTATGCATCAAGAGCTGACTACTCACACTCAAATTACCCAAGATGCAACGTAACTTCTGAAAAAAACCCAAAACACAAACGTCACAGATCAAGTTAGCTACAGCGAGGGTATGTTTAGTTTCCTGTTTTCAAAATAAAAGCACCAATTCTATCGTTAGGGTTTTCTTAATAATAAAAGGTAACGGGTGTTTTATTTTGTGAAAATGACCGGAAGTGCGTTACTCGCTACGGCTAACTCCGAATTCGCAGGAACAAAATTTTAAACAGGTTTTATTTGGACAGATTAGAGTCACATTGTGGATCTAAAGGGCTACTTTACTTTCTCACCTAAAAATGTTAGAAATGTCGATAAAGTGGTATATTTACAGAGTTTGAGCTAAAATGAAAATCTGCTTCAGCCTGCTGATTGCAGCTCGGATAGGGACAGAATGCATTGTGGGTTATCGTGTAGTTTACTACAGTGTAAACGGTCTGCTTACTATCTGGTCGTTTAGTGTGTAGCGTGTAGGATGGAAGTATAGAAGTATATAGTATGTAGTATGCGGTTTCGACCACAGCCCAAGTCTTTGCTGCTGCCTTTTTTCTGTTGCATAAACTCAACCTCAGCTGGAGTCGTGCATTTACCAAACAGGTGCAAATGCAAAATGTACATAAACCTGATAAAGCTGCGATCGAGGCTGCTGGTTAACGGGACCACCAGTGTTCTTCAGGCAGGAAATAAGAGGTTCCAGCAGTCGCCCAGAAATAACAAACACTAAAGAAAAAATAGGAGATATAAACCAAAGTGCAGCATGTGTGGGTGTGATGATGATGATGATGATGATGATGATGATGCACAAACAAATACATTTATTTTAAGTGGTGAAACAACATCTAATATTAAGATTTTCCATGATTCGGTAGCTCTTCACACGACCTACAGCTTGGCCGTGGTCCTGGTTGTGTTTTGCACGCCTGTTGACGCTGAACTGCTCATTTCTCTCGGGGTACATTAAACATCGCCCAGACGTCTGCATACGAAGAGCAATATTTATGAAGTGTGCCAGATGTGAGCTATAAATGGCATGAATGCATCCGTCCTGCGTCACATTAAAATTCCAGTTAATCCACCAGGAGTATAATACGCAACCGAATCAGACATTTGCATTTTCCAAAGTGTATAAATAATACTAACAGTTACTGGAACTATTAAAATTAAGTAGGAAAGTCTATTATTATTCAGCCCATAGAGCAGCGGCAGTCAATTAAAATCCACTGAGGTCCAATTTGTGTAAATTCCCTCAAGTGAATATCCAGAACATCATAATGTCCGAGTTATTTTTCAGTACCTTGAATCAGCATTGTAGTTACATCATCATCTGTGTCTAGAGGGTTGATTGTATTGACTGTCAAATAAATACAGTAGAATTAATTTATTAGTATTTACACTCAACTTGTGGGATGCAAATAAATACTACAATAATCTCACTGACAGTCGAGTCTCTTCTCTTTTTGTCCATGTGTCCGAATGCACAGATTTGATTGGCTGATTAGCGTCAGGTGAGCAGATTCTCTATGCTCATTGGCCTGTGAGTTTCCGAGGGGCTGTTTCTTCTTTTACCGTAATAGCTGGAGAAGCTGCGCCCGTTAAAATAGAAACACTCAGACAAAAATGTAACAATCCTCAATATTTCATCAGTGACGTCTGATGAGGCCAACGAGGAAGTAACTTAAAACTGCATTCTATCAAAAGGCCACCAGGGGGCGACCGTTTTGGTGTCAAAAGGACTTCCGTCTCTATACAAGTCAATGGAGAATTCACCAACTTCTCACTTGATTTCTAACCTCAGTAAACGTTTTCAAAATGTGTTTATGGTCTCAATCGCTAGTTTAAAGCCTTCTTCAATGCAGTATGATGTTCATTTGGGACATTTTGGCCTCCCTGATTTTATATTTGACGATAAAGCAGGGTATGCATTAGGGCGTAGCTACGTCGTGATTTGACAGGTTGATTGGTTCACAGGTTCAGGAGGGCGCCTCTTGCTCCTCCTGATGCCCATATAAGTAGAATCCGTGTTCTTTTTTTACCCGGCATGCACCTCAAATGTTCAAGATGGCGCTGCTCAGATCCGATACTATTGGCTTCCAAGCAGCAGTCCACAAACCAATGGGTGACGTCATGGCTGTTACGTCCATTATATATACAGTCTATGGTCATGACACCATAACCGCTGTTTCTATTTAACCATCCAACCAACTAGTTACCTCCAAACATGGAAATTCGTACCTTTTATAACAACATTACAGATGGTGTCAGCTACTCAAAATATACTCCTGATTGGGCTGACTGTCCATGTACACTATCTATAGATTACATTTCATGACCGGGTTGAAATTGAAGCAAAAGAGAAGCTCAGGAGTCAGAATAAGCTGCTGCCTTAACCAAAAAAAAGTTGTGTTTAAACTTCACTGTAACTGAAATCCATGTTAGCTGTCGAGATTAGCACTGATCTCACAGCCTGAGTGGGCTGATGAGGGGTTTAAAGGCTCTCTGATACCAAATTATCTTGTTTCAATTTATATTAAAGACAGACAATTTAAGCTTATTACTGACTTTGATCCCTTTTACAATGTTTTATCTCCACTAATTGTCATTGTTGAACTTGTCCTGCAGCCTCCGTTAATTATCTTCAAATTTTGTTGCTTTACTTCGCTAACAGTCAAACCACAGAGTCATTTCCTTCTTTTTTTCTCTTCCCGTTTAAGATTCCTTTCCTTCTGTCCTTCCTCCCTCCTTCTCTCTTTCTTTTCTTCCTCCCTCCCTCCTTCTTACCTTATTTCATTCTCTCTTTCCTTCCTTTTCTTCGGTCTGTCCTTCCTCCCTCCCTCCTTCTCTCTTTCTTTCCTTCCTCTCTATTTCTTCCCTTTCTTCTTTCCTTCCTTCATCCCCCTTTCTTCCTTCCTCCCTCCATCATTATTTCCTTCCCTACCTTCCTCCCTTCCTTCCCTACCTTCCTCCCTTCCTTCTTTCCTCTGTCCTTCTTTCCTTCCCTACCTTCCTCCCTTCCTTCTGTCCTCTGTCCTTCCTTCCTCCCTTCCTCTTTTCCTTTCTATCTCCCTCCCTCCTTATTTCCTTCCTTCTTTTCCTCCGTCCTTCCTTCCTCCCTTCCTTCTTTCCTTCCTTCCTTCCTTTCCTTCCTCCTCCCTCCCTCCTTCTCTCTTTCTTTCCTCCCCCCTACCTTCCTCCCTTCCTTCTTTCCTCTGTCCTTCTTTCCTTCCTTCCTCCCTCCCTTCCTTCCTTCTTCCTTATGTTGTTCAAACAGGATCCTGAAACCGTGACGTTAACTCGAGCTCCCTGCAGTCATGTCGAAGGGGAATAACGCTCGTATATTATATGAACAGCTGCTCCGGGGGGCCATTTTTCATTTGCTGCCCTGTCAGTCGCCTCTTCCTGCCTCAGAACTGAGCCGATGTTAAATCAGGACGATCAAAGTCAAGGAGGTGTCGGTGAGACTGTGCAGCCCTGCAGATGGAGAGCATGACAGCTTCTTAGTATTCATGAGGAGAGCTGAAGTCCCTGAACTGATAATCTCACCTGGTGTATCTTCTCTTCCTTCCTTTCTAACACTCTACTCTCTTTACCCTCCCTTTTCTTCATCCTCATTTCAATCTGAATCGGCTTTATTGGCGTGACGTGACATCAGATCATGCAACCCCGAGGCGATTGTCCTCCCAAGAAAAAAAATACTAAAACTACAAGATCAGTCATTATGCAAGCAACATATTTCAACTTTCTGTCTTTTCTGCTGCAGTAATTATGATCGGAGGGAAAAGGGGAGAAATCACACGAGGTTAATATATATAGCGACAAAAAGTCAATAAAACATCAGATTTTTAACATTAGAGTCTGCTGTTCATTTCCTGTTAACACTGATTTTTTTTTTTAACCCTCCTGTTGTCCTCGAGTTAAGGAATGAAGGGAGGAAGGAAGAAGGAAGGAAGGAAGGAAGGAAGGAAAGGAGGGGAGGAAGGAAAGAAGGACGGAGGGAGGGAGAAAGGAAAAGAGGAAGGAAGGAAGGAAGGAAAGAAAGAGGGAGGAAGGACAGACGGAACGAAGGAAGGGAAGAGCGAGGGAGGATAGAAGGGAGGAAAGGAAAGAAGGAAGGGAGGAAAGGAAGGAAGGTAGGACTGAGGGAGGAAAACAGTAAGGAGGGAGGGAGGGAGGAAAGAAGGACAGAAGAAAAAAGGAAGGACAGAGGGAAGGAAAGGAGGACAGAAGGAAGGAAGGAAGAAAGGGGGATGAAGGAAGGAAAGAAGGAAGGGAGGAAAGAGAGAGGAAGTAAAGAAAGAGAGAAGGAGGGAGGGAGGGAGGAAGGACAGACGGAAGGAAGGAAGGAAGGAAGGAAAGAAGGAAGGAAGGAGGGAATGAAAGAAGGAAGGAAGGAAGGTAGTAAAGAAGGAACAGTCAAAACAGACGGGGTCAATTTGACCCGGGAGGACGACACAAAGGTTAAAAGACATTTGTGGTGTTTTTACAAGCTGTTTAATGTCAAAACGGGTCAAAATTGACCTGAACAGTATGTAAAGGGTTAAAGGAGACATCACATGACTAACATTATTATGATTTTTCTCTCATTTATTCGCTGTTATGATGACTTGAGGTGAACACATGTTAAAAACAAGTCAAAAACCATCCATGAAAACCATCCATGGACTGAACTTCAACGGTCCAGTGATGTGATTTCGCAGATGGTTTCCATTATTCCATAAGTTACAACATGTATAATGTTTATTATCTCTCTGTCTCATGATGGAAAGCATGTGTGCTACTGTGAGGTTAAAGCCCAACAGTGTTATATTGGTAATTGTACTATTCTTGCATCTAAATTTGACATCGTGAGTCACTGCTTGCAAACATCCTCGAGTTTCCGACATTCTGTGTTCTTAACGTCCCGTATCTCTCTCTCTCTCTCTCTCTCTTTTTCCTGTGATGGGAAATCTGTCTACAGTTCTCCACGCATTCCATTACCTTTATTTAATATAAAAAGTTATAATGTAAGATCATGCCAAACTAGTTGATATGGTGTTTTATTGAGAATTTAGTGTTTTTAAGCAAGTTGAATTATTTGGTACAAAGTTTTTATGGTTACACCACTTAGACATTTTTGCCATAATCCTCTAATATATTCTCTCAAAATGGATTAAAAGCAGAAATTTGATGCTGGGTCCATAAAAAAAAGAAGAATGTGTGCAAGTTAGGGAGATGAAGATGGAAGGGAGGAAGGTAGGGAAGGAAAGAATGAGGGAGGAATGAAGGAAGGACAGAAGGAAGGAAGGAAAGAATGAGGGAGGAAGGAAGGAAGGAAGGACAGAAGGAAGGAAGGAAGAAAGGGGGATGAAGGAAGGAAAGAAGGAAGGGAGGAAAGAAGGAAGGAAAGAAGGAGGGAGGGAGGAAAGAAGGAAAGAAGGAGGGAGGGAGGAAGGAAGGACAGAAGGAAGGAAGGGAGGAGGAAGGAAGGAAAGGAGGGAAGGAGGGAGGAAGGAAGAAGGAAGGAAAGAAGGACGGAGGAAGGAAGGTAAGGGGGAGGAAAGAAGGAAGGACGGAGGGAGGGAGGGAGGGAGGAAAAGAGGAAGGAAGGAAGGAAAGAAGGACAGAGGAAAAAAGGAAGGGAGGAGGAAGGAGGAAGGAAGGAAAGGAGGAAGGAAGGAAGGACGGATGAAAGAAGGGAAGGGGGGAGGAAAGAAGGAAGGAGGGAGGGAGGAAAAGAGGAAGGAAGGAAAGAAGGACAGAGGAAAGAAGGAAGGGAGGAAGGTAGGGAAGGAAAGAATGAGGAAGGAAGGAAGGACAGAAAGGGAAGAAAGGGGGATGAAGGAAGGAAAGAAGGAAGGGAGGAAAGAGAGAGGAAGGAAAGAAAGAGAGAAGGAGGGAGGGAGGAAGGACAGACGGAAGGAAGGAAGGAAGGAAAGAAGGAGGGAGGGAATGAAAGAAGGAAGGAAGGTTTAACATCCCGTATCTCTCTCTCTCTCTTTCTCTCTCTTTCTTTCCTGTGACGGGAAATCTGTCTACAGCTGGCCACGAGGCAGATATAGAGTAAGTCTCTCCACGCATAAATACAAAGGAAATGGTCCTGAAATGTGTGTACTCTAACATGTCATGTCCGATCATGTTTATTTATAGAGCCCAAACCAAATCATATACAGTGTCATAGCAATGGGCCGAACTCTCCGAGCAAGAAGGAAAGGAAAGTATCTCAAGGGAGTGAAAATCTAAGACAGATGATTCTTCCCTGCAGGTCTGTGTAGGTACAAGAAGGTGTTTTAACCTTCGTGTCGTCCTCCCGGATCAAATTGACCCCGTCTGTTTTGACTGTTCCTTCTTTCCTCCCTTCCTTCCTTCCTTCTGTCCTCCCTCCCTCCTTCTTACCTTCTTTCATTCTCTCTTTCCTTCCTTCTTTCCTTCCTTTTCTTCAGTCTGTCCTTCCTCCCTCCCTCCTTCTCGCTTTCTTTCCTTCCTCTCTATTTCTTCCCTTCCTTCTTTCCTTCCTTCATGCCCCTTTCTTCCTTCCTTCCTCCCTCCCTCATTATTTCCTTCCCTACCTTCCTCCCTTCCCTCTGTCCTTCTTTCCTTCCCTACCTTCATTCTTTCCTCTGTCCTTCCTTCCTCCCTTCCTCTTTTCCTTTCTCCCTCCCTCACTCCTTCCTTATTTCCTTCCTTATTTCCTTCCTTCCTCCCTCCTTTCCTTCCTTCTTCCCTCCCTCCTTCTTTCCTTCCCTCCTTCCTTCCTTCCTTCCTTCCTTTCCTTCCTCCTCCCTCCCTCCTTCTCTCTTTCTTTCCTCCCCCCTACCTTCCTCCCTTCCTTCTTTCCTCTGTCCTTCTTTCCTTCCCTACCTTCCTCCCTTCCTTCTTTCCTCTGTCCTTCTTTCCTTCCCTACCTTCTTCCCTTCCTTCCTTCCTCTGTCCTTCCTTCCTCCCTTCCTCTTTTCCTTTCCTAAAGTAGCACAAAATGCACAAAAATGAAAATATGTAAAATCTTATTGGGAATAACACTATAAATAAGTCTAATATTAGTTTCTGCACGGTTGCCACGGTTTCTATCTTTCTCTGTTCAGTCAAAGATGGCAATCGTCGATCATCCTAACAACCCGCTTCATCTTCTTCTTCTAGTTATTCCAAACTCACTCAGTGTAAATGTAATATGCATGAGACAGGTTTTAGGGGAAAGGTCAGATGATGATGATGATGATGATGATGATGATGCAGCAGCCTCGGAGGACGTTAAGGAGGATAAGGGGGGAAGGTGAAAGATGGATAGGTTCGGCTCTTCCAGGAGACATTACAGACACCGGTAGATGAGAAGCTCTGATTTATACAGACCCGAAGATGCTTGGTGTTGTATCTCATAACTGTGGGTTAGGGTTAGGAAGACAATATGAGAGGCTTAATGACGAGGGGGAACCTTTCTTTCCTTCCTCTTTCTTTCCTCCCTTCCTTCATCCCCCTTTCTTCCTTCCTTCTGTCCTTCCTTCCTCCCTCCCTTCTTCTTTCCTTCCCTCCTTTCCTTCCTCCCTCCCCTCCTTCTCTCTTTCCTCCCCCCTACCTTCATTCTTTCCTTCCTCCCTCCCTCCTTCTCTCTTTCTTTCCTCCCCACTACCTTCCTTCTTTCCTGTCCTTCTTTCCTTCCTTCCTCTTTTCCTTTCTCCCTCCTTCCCTCCGTCCTTCCTTCCTTTCATTCCGTCCTTGTTTCCTTCCCCCCTTCCTTCCTCCCTTCCTCCTTCTCTTTCTTTCCTCCCCCTACCTTCCTTCTTTCCTCTGTCCTTCCTTCCTTCCTTCCTTCCTTTCCTTCCTCCCTCCCTCCTTCTCTTTTTTTCCTCCCCCCTACCTTCATTCTTTCCTCCGTCCTTCCTTCTTTCCTTCCTCCCTCCCTCCTTTCCTTTCCTCCCTTCCTTCCTCCCTCCTTTCCTCCCTCCTTTCCTTCCTCCCCTCCTTTCCTTCCTTCTTCCTCCCTTCCTTCCTCCTTTCCTTCTTTCTTCCTTCCTTCCTTCCTTGACTCGAGGACAACCAAAGGGGTTAAACAAGCAAATAGCTGCAGATATGAACGCATCATTAATGCAGCAGCAGTGATGAGACAAGACGGAGGCGGGAATGACTTTCACACCGGTAAAATCACATGGGAAGAAATAAAAGAGTGCATGATCTTTTGTGCTCTCTCGTCTTTTAATTCAGTTTAATTTTGCACAGCAGTTATAGATAGAGATGGCTGGATAATTGTATAATCTGTGTCATCAGTCATTTGCATCGTTAGACCCTAAAAAACACAGATTCAGTCAGGCAGGATAACCTACATCACAAATCAAAGGAACTAATTATTTATAAAATTAAACATAATTATATATAGAGTCTAATTCCTCTTTCACACTGGTTGAAATCACATGGGAAGAAGAAGCAGGAAATGAAATAAAGGATAACATGATGTTTTGTGCTCTTTAGTCTTTTCATTCAGTTCAGCTATAGATAGAGATGGTTGGCTAATGGTAGCTAGCTGTACAGTTATTATTATTATGAGGCTAATTAACAGAAGGGACAAATGCCTTGAAACATATAATTTATATCATAATTTTGCATCATTTGACCCTAAAAACAGACACAAACTGAGAGAAAAAAAGGACATAGTGACTGATGGCAGAAACTTATGATTTGTACTTAAAGATTCCCTCCAGACTTTCCTTTCCTCCCTTTCTTCTTCCTCCCTTCCTTCCTTCCTCCCTCCTTTCCTTTCTTCTTCCTCCCTTCCTTCCTCCCTCCTTCCCTTCCTCCCTCCTTTCCTTCCTTCTTCCTTTCCTTTCTTCTTCCTCCCGCCTTTCTTTCCTTCCTTCCTTCCTCCCTTCCTTTCTCCCTCCTTCCTTCTCTCTTTCTTTCCTCCCCCCTACCTTCATCTTTCCTCTGTCCTTTCCTTCCTTCTTTCCTTTCCTCCCTTCCTCCCCCCTTTCCTTCCTCCCTCCTTTCTTCTTCCTCCCTTCCTTCCTCCCTTTCTTCCTCCCTTCCTTCCTTCCTCCCTCCTTTCCTTCCTTCTTCCTATATATATATATATTTGACTTATTTATTGTCTGTTGTGTGAATTGTGTTTTGTTGTATGAGTGAACTTCTTGTACACAGGTCTGTCTTGATTCATATCTCAATGAGACAACCTGTCTAACCCTCCTGTTGTCCTCGAGTCAAGGAAGGAAGGGAGGAAGAAGGAAGGATGGGAGGGAGGAAGAAGGAAGGAAGGGAGGGAGGAGGAAGGAAGGAAAGGAGGGAGGAAGGAAGGGAGGAAAGGAAGGGAGGAAGGAAAGGGAGGAAGGAAAGGGAGGAAGGAAGGAAGGACGGAGGAAAGAAGGAAGGAAGGAAGGTAGGAGGGAGGAAAGAAGGAAGGAGGGAGGGACGGAGAAAGGAAAAGAGGAAGGGAGGAAGGAAGGAAAGAAGGACAGTGGAAGGAAGGTAGGAAAGGAAGGAAGGAAGGAGGGAAAGAAGGAGGGAGGAAGGAAGGAAGGACAGAAGGAAGGAAGAAAGGGGAATGGAGGAAGGAAAGAAGGAGGGGAGGAAAGAGAGAGGAAAGAAGGAGGGAGGAAGGACAGTCAAAACAGATGGGGTCAATTTGACCCGGGAGGACGACACGAAGGTTAAATAAAAATGTGGAGCCCCCTGGTGGTCGAGTGGTTAGAGTGCAAGCCACATAATCACAGCGTCCCTGGTTCAAATCCGGCCAGAGACCTATGCTGCAGGTCATCCCTCTCTCGCTCTCTCTCTCTCTGTTTCCTGTCGCCCTCTCTGCCAAGTACTGACTGAAATAAAGGATTAAATAAATATGATGTTTTTCATATGATGCAAAAGAGAGAAATAAGCAGTCAACACCACGGCTGAGCATTTCTGTTTTGATACTGCAGAGTACCGAAGACAGTCTCAAAAACACGGATTCAGTCACAAATCTAAGAAACCAATCATTTATAATTAAATATAATTGATGCAGAGTCTAACTCCTCAGGTTTTTTTCTCCGACATCTGATTCCGATCTACACTTAAGAGTAGCAACCTGTCAAGTTGAAAAGCTGAGTCAACCATATTGTTGTTGAGCGACGTTTCCGTCAAGAAAAAGTAGTAAACAGCAGTTCTTCATCTTCCAATGAACGCTCAGTCTCAGTCAGAGCATTGAATGTTGACCAGAAGGAGTGATGGAGTGGCTCGCCTGGTTGCATTAGTTTTTTGCTTGGTTAACAGCCCAACCCGCTAACCCCACTAAAACCACTTCCTCTTGCCTCTGAGCCGTAGTCTGCCATGTCCGCTACCGCAATTCACTGTGTCCTCCGGAGCTGGAATCAGCAGAGCGTAGAACAAACTCATTCTACTTCAAGAGCCACATGCAGAACAATTTGATCTCAGGCGGGCCAAACCAGTAAAACCATTTCATAAATATTATAACTATACTATAATAAACCATCTATTTACAAATGAAAAAGGAGTCTAATTTCAACAATCTCAGCCTTCACAAGTGCATCAATATGTCAAATCCTGAGCAGAAGCCAGTTTCAGTGTCATTCATTGAGCTTGTGTTTGAACCTGGAACACAGTTTAGTTTTCTATAGATGCTTATCAAAAAAAAAAAAAAAAAGGCTGCCCACTACCAGTACCAGTGTATTGCATCTGCTGGCCCTGTCGTGTCTCTCTCAGAACCAGCTGGTACTAAGACCACCAGACCATTGTGATTACTGTCACTGTCATTATCTTAGTTATATTCTGGGCTGTGCAATATCACGTAGTTGTTCTCACTTTTTATTCCGCGTTTAGACGAGCGTTTTTTGGGGGGAAATCTGCGTGCATACGGTGACGCAAAAGTTTGTGGAATTCAATGTTGTATGCACAGAACATCACAAAGTCCACGCGCCTGTGTAGACCATTCCCTCTACTTCTCTCCTTAGTAGTGCCAAATGGAAAACCAAAACATGGCTAAGTAGCGAACAAAAACTGACCATTTTGTCTCGGACTCCACTTCTCCCCCCCCTCCTCTGTCATTGTCGGCCCAGCTGCAGCAGACAGGTATCAGCAGAAGGAAAGGTACGTGACGTCACATGGAAGAGCGTCTGTCACCTAGGTTACCGCTTCAGACCGAAGCAAAAACTCTGATGCATTTAAGCCAGCGTGAGCAGCTCAGAGCACACTTTTGCGTTTTCAACCCTTCAGACGGGAACGCGACGGTGGAGCGTTTTTAAGATTTCCACTCTGGAGGGTGGGTTCATTTTTTTGCGTTTTTAAGACCCCCAAAACGCCGTCGCCGTCTAAACGAAAGGCCCATCTGATAAAATATTTTATCTATAGTTGTCATGTAAAGTGGGCCTCAGTCTCACTGTCAATATACTTCGTTCAGAAGTCTTGTTATCATTCGATTGGCTACATGTAATGTAACTGATGTAATTCTGTCTTGTGTTGTCTACCATTAGGCTCTGTGTAATTGTAATTGTGTATATTGCTATGCAACCATGTCACACTATGTACCCATAACACATTTCCCTTAGGGGAGTAATAAAGTTTATATAATTTGTCCAAAACATGCACAACATTTTTGCAGCCAGGACTTCCGATTTGGGGTTACCACCGAGGTTCATTTGTCTTTCAAATCTGAATCATATTGCAAGTCAGTTATCTCAAGTTGGACGTTCCTGACTGTGAATGGCTGGTGAAAATAAGCGAGAATAGCATTAGAGGTGTATTTTATTGTAAAAACTGGAATTACTCTTCTGTCATTTTCATACTTTGCAAAGTTATCAAGACGGGCCGAAGTGGATCCCTTTGGTGTAGAAGCTTTGGAGGAACTGTAGTGGACAAGTTGTTGATAATGTTCAGAGTTAAAAGAGGAGTAGCCTGCAGCCACAGAAGCCGCCGTGACTTCATTCACATATTCATCGACGATTTCAATGAGGGTTAAGGAGTCGATGTAACTTTAAAGATTTTAAAGGTGGTAATTATACTTTTTTTTGCATATCAGACACACATTATAGTTCCAAGCAGAGTATCTTTACATGTATTAATAAACGTCTGGAGAGGACCTTTTTAAAAATGTGTCCAATTATGATCAGTTTTGATAAGGATTTCCCTTTAGCCGCCTGTTTAAGGTTGAAGTGGATTTTTTTATGATAAGGCTCTTTATAGTTCCCCAAAAGTGGGCTTCAAAGTGCGCAGAGATGAAGAAACTGCCTCTATACTTGTACTTTCTTGAGACCCATGAGCTCATGCAAGAAGTGAATTGTTAAAAAAAGACCCTTCACAGCTTGAGCACTGAGTTTGAGGTGTATTAGCTCCTTTTTGAAAAAATATTGTACATTTTTAAAGATTATTATCTGTCGTAATCTAACATTAAACCACCCATTTGTGAAGTTACTACACCCAAATGAACTTTATTTTACAGCCGACTTATAATTGTCATTTCTTTCCACGTACTGATCCTCGTCACGTTCACAGTTCCAGGAATTTGTCAGGACATTTAAAGTCTCTGCGGAGTTGTTACCTCCGTCTCAAATCACCAGGTCAGTCTATAGCAGACGGTAATTAATGTTTAAAGAGGCTGCGCACATTTGATTGATGTTAAGGCCATAAAAAAACCTCTGGACTACAATTACTACCAGCTGTCATAAAAGTTTGTCATGAATGAACGCACCTCCGATACGATATGTGCAGCATTAACCCTCCTGTTGTCCTCGAGTCAAGGAAGGAAGGATGGAGGGGAGGAAGAAGGAAGGAAAGGAGGGAGGAAGGGAGGAAAGAAAAGAAGGAAGGAAAGGAGGGAAGAAGGAAGGAAGGGAGGAAGAAGGAAGGAAGGGAGGGAGGAAGGAAGGCAGGAAAGAAAAGAAGGAAGGGAGGAAGGAAGGAAAGAAGGACAGAGGAAAGAAGGAAGGAAGGTAGGAGGGAGGGAGGAAGGGAGGAAGAAGGAAAGACAGAAGGAAGGAAGAAAGGGGGACAGAGGAAGAAAATAAAGAGAGAAGGAGGGAGGAAGGACAGGCGGAAGGTAGGGAGGAAAGAAGGAACAGTCAAAACAGACGGGGTCAATTTGACGACACGAAAGTTAAAAATCATTTGCAGCATTTCCACACATCAAACGCACGCACGTCATTCATTAAAAGGAGCTCACGTCAAGTCTGTCGTCATTCCAGCGGTACATATCTAGCGTCATCATCCTCATCTTTGTCATAATTATCACAATTTCCTGTGGCATAATGAAACCTGCCAGGTATATAAGCCCATTACGCTATTAATCAGCTCCTACACACTCCTAATATACGTGTGTGTGTGTGTGTGGATGTGTGTGTGTGTGTGTGTGTGTGTGTGAGTGTCACTGCTCTCACCGTCTGCTTCCCTGCGACTGTCTGCAAGTGTGTCACATCTGTGTCTCTAATCTGCTCGTGTGTGCATTTGCATGGGGTCAGCATGTGTTTAATTTTGCATGCCTTAGTGTGTGTGTGTGTGTGTGTGTGTGTGTGTTTGAGGAGTTTTAAAGTCAGATAGGGATAAAGAAGTAAGGTGAAAGGTTGTGTAAATGTCACCTGCATACATAACTAGAACCCCGTGTCTCATGTTTCCCAAATAAATGACAGAGAGGAAGAGAAATAATGCAAGAAGACTGAATAATACCAGGCGGGGAGTCCCTGTCCTCTGAAATGATGCCAATGCGGAAGTAACTTAAAACTGCATTCTATCAAAAGGCCACCAGGGGGCGACCGTTTTGGTGTCAAAAGGACTTCCGTCTCTATACAAGTCAATGGAGAATTCACCAACTTCTCACTTGATTTCTAACCTCAGTAAACGTTTTCAAAATGTGTTTATGGTCTCAATCGCTAGTTTAAAGCCTTCTTCAATGCAGTATGATGTTCATTTGGGACATTTTGGCCTCCCTGATTTTATATGTGACAATAAAGCAGGGTATGCATTAGGGCGTGGCTACGTGGTGATTGACAGGTTGATTGGTTCACAGGTTCAGGAGGGCGCCTCATGCTCCTCCTGATGCCCATATAAGTAGAATCCTAGTTTTTATTTTTCCCAGCATGCACCTGAAATTTTCAAGATGGCGCTGCTCAGATCCGATACTATTGGCCTCCGAGCAGTCCAGAAACCAATGGGTGACGTCATGAATGTTACGTCCATTTCTTATATACAGTCTATGAATAATACACATTAAAACGAACTCTAACTGCTAAGAAGAAGGCAAAAAAAGCACAAATTCTCAATAAACATCCTTACAAAAATGTTTAAAAGTTCAACTTCGGGGCAGTAGATCAAGCAGTAAACACAACATTGACACATTATCGCTGTATAAAGCATAACGCATATAAACATTTGCATTATTTACATATCCACCAGACATAGCACGAGCATTAGCATTTATCCGGAGCGGTTTCGGGGCCACCTGATGATGAATAATTCCACCATTCACTCTCTTTTTGGCTTTAAGTTAGTCTCCACCAACTCCTGGAGGAAATACATGTCTTTTTCTTTTTGCTGTTTAATGCTCCACTATATTCAGCAGCTAGTCTTTCATGTTGTCTGTCATGGGCAGGTGGAGCACAGTTGGGGGTTTCGACCAGAAAGACTGTCTGCTGCAGCTGGAAATAAGGTTTAAGAGAGCAGTGAGTGAGCAGTAAATGTGGAGACTGTAAAACAAAAAGCAAGAAGCTGCTAGAAGCTAAAAATCTGTGTATATTCAAGAGGAACTAAGCTGAGTTGAGTCCCTGAGGTCTCATCACTACAAGCGACCCTTTTCACACTATAAATCACATTTTTGTCATTTGAGCCATATGCTAATATAAAAATCTTAGTGCTTAGTCTTTAAAGTAAAATATTTATTTTGCCTTCCAATTGCTGTCATTGCTGAATTTAACCCTTACATACTGTTTAGGGTTAAATTTGACCCGTTTTGACATTTAACAGCTGTAAAAACACCACAGATGTATTTTAACTTGAAATGTGATGACTTTTCCTGAAGTGGCCCCAAATGCATTTTTGTCCATAGTCACATTTGCCCCGTATCTATTGACATGTGTTTTAGTGAAATGAATAGTTAATAGTTTTAATAAGATAGTAGTTATGATGTAGCAGTGAAGACTGATGGCTCTAATGGTTATACAATAAACCCCACAGCTCCATAAAGTTCTGCTCATTTTCACTTTACATAAAAAATAACATTTAACCACCAAAAAGAGACATAAAAATGACTAAAAGAGACAAAAAAACCCTAAAAACTACCAAAACAGAAATAAAAATGACTAAAAAGAGACTTAAATAGACTAAAGAAACTTTAAAACTACCAAAAAGAGACATAAAAATGACTAAAACAACCTACAGTTAGTTTGAGTGACAGCTGCCATCGAGTTACCATAGTAACGTAGAGATGGAGTGACTAAAGAGACTCAAAACTACCAAAAAAGAGACATTTCCATCATTATTGCTATGTTATATTTTCATGTCTTAGGTAAAATAGGACATGATATTGTGTGATAGGAGATGTTTAGTGGTGTCAAAGCTAATAAATACACTCTCTCTGCTCTCTGAGACATGAATCAAGGTTTAATCACATTTATTGATCAGTCAGATCCACTATTGATGCTTTCTAAACACATCTGGGGTTCAATATTTGGTATAGAATATGAACAGTATGTAAAGGTTAAATGCATGTGTGTGTGTGTAAATATGTTTAAAATTAATATTAACATATCTTCATTAATGTTTTAATTTTTTCTCCCTCTAACCTTTATACGTGATAAGCTCGGTGTCCGTCTCAGCCGAGGGGGGGTTCATGTTGTTTTGTTCTGTTGTCCTTTTTACCCCCACTGACATTAAAATCTGGCAGCGGATGAAAGCGCTGGCCCGTAACAATATCTCACTGAGACACAGCCGGGAACACGGGGTAAACAAGGGCACTTACTAAAAAAAATTAAAAAATAAATAAAATAAAAAGGCCTCCCCATGTGTTTGTGAAAGTAATCCTTGAGAAGGTGAAAAGGACAAAAAGAAAAGTGTGAAAATTGTGCACTTTTTAAAACAATTTTTAATACCGGTGTCCAACAAAGACGGAATGAAGGAAGGTGGAAATGATTTAGGAACAAAACCCAGCAGAAGCTCTTCTCTTCTCTTTGCCCTCTCGCTGTTTCGGTAAATAAAGCCTCACGAGGGAAGTTGTCCTCTTCTGTGTGTGTGTGTGTGTGTGTGTGGCTGTGTGTGTGTGCTCCCGTCGGCCTTCGTCTAGCTTATAAAAACACGCCAGATTTCTTGAGGATTGGACCCCGTTGGTTAAAAATCTTTCCATAAATAAACACAGAGCAGCAGATCAGCGGATGACACACCAGACTACACACACACACACACACACACACACACACACACACACACACACACACACACACACACACGCTTCCTAACATCTTATTGTACACTTCCTTAACCACATGTTTTTACACTGCTAACCACAGAAATGTCTTTTTCCTTCTCGGCCTGTGGTGATAATTAACTTGCTGTCAAAACTGTAACAATAACAAGAATGAGTGTTTTTATAATAAATAAATGATTCCTAGCCTTGCTCATCATCTCTATTATTAATTATACATTTAATCAGTATGGCAAAACCAAGTCAACTTTCCTCTCCTTGTTTCCAAATGATGAATAAAAGGATGCGTCCTCGAACCTAACTGCACTATAGAGGAAAGTATTGCGACACATTTCACTGCTCTTTGGATGTAGCAGCTGATGGATGGGTTAATGGAAAATCATCCATCTCTGCATATTAAAATGGTGTCTTTCTCTTTCCTAAAAAAACCTGGATTTTAATCATTTTTATTGGACTGCAGACAAAAGTACGTTAATTCATCTTTCAAACCTTGCTGATCTCCTCAAACTATATACCTATATATACTCATTATGCAGCAATGATGCATAATAAAACTTCAATTTCCCACAAGTTCTTTTTCTACTCCAGCTATTAGACAAACAACAGTGAAGCGAAGCACTGCGGCACACTCGAGCTGAACTGATTAATTACCGGGCAGTAGAAATCGGTGTGAGTTTATGTGTGTGTGTGTGTGTGCGTGCCTGTCGAAGGTACGGACACTTGCTTCAATGACTCAACCATTGATTTCCAGTAAAAGCTCTGAGCTTTTCCACAACGTTGGCCATGGAAGAGTGCACAAGTCGAACATCAGACTACTCCAGTGAGCTAAATCCAGACATTACAAATACACGGTCGCCCATAAAGTTGGAATAATTTAGTTTTCAGACACATTCCTCTTTTTATTTTCTATTTGTGTGTGTATTACTTTTTCTTTCTTTTTTTTAAATCAAATTTTGGAAATTCAACCTCATATTAAGTCTTTAATAAACTGTTTTTTTTACCTTTTGGTCCTATTGAAACTCATTAAAACCAACTTTCTTTAAATCCTATTATCACTACAATATAAAATCATGCATTTCAAATTCAGGAGACTCTTAAAATAAAGCCCGGACTTCAAATTTGTAGTTTTTTTTTTTATTTTTTTTTTTTTTACTATTTTCTAACTGATTGAGGTAGTTTCTTTTTACCAAATTCATGCTATTTTCCTGGATCCACCTACGGGAATTAACACACTTTTATTAATACTGCAGCAAAGTATATTACAGCTTCAGTGAGTTATACACGGTCGCCCATAAAGTTGGAATAATTTAGTTTTCAGATACATTCCTCTTTTTATTTTCTATTTATACACATCAGTAATCACCTATGACCAGGTATAATGAGATTGATCAATACAAATTTGAGAATATTTATACTTTATCTATCAAGAATACATCTCATTGTCACAATCATTTCATGGAAAGAGGTACAAAAATGTTTTATTCCAACTTTCTTATCCAATGACAAGTCTTTCTTTCCCATGCATGCCTAAAAGTACGCAGTCATACGGCAGGCATTGATATGTGTCTGCCAGATTCACATTGGCACATTACCACCGATTCTCTCTTGAGACGTTTAACCGAAGTTTTCCAAAGAATTTGCACTTAAATTTCAGGGGTTCCCACCATAGACTGTATATAAAATGGACGTAACATCCGTGACGTCACCCATTGGTTTGTGGACTGCTGCTTGGAAGCGAATAGTTTCGGATCTGAGCAGCGTCATCTTGAAAATTTCCGGTGCATGCTGGGTAAAATAAAAACCGGGATTCTACTTATATGGGCATCAGGAGGAGCATGAGGCGCCCTCCTGAACCTGTGAACCAATCAATCTGTCAATCACGACGTAGCCACGCCCTAATGCATACCCTGCTTTATCGTCACATATAAAATCAGGGAGGCCAAAATGTCCCAAATGAACATCATACTGCATTGAAGAAGGCTTTAAACTAGCGATTGAGACCATAAACACATTTTGAAAACGTTTCCTGAGGTTAGAAATCAAGTGAGAAGTTGGTGAATTCTCCATTAACTTGTATAGAGTCCTTTTGACACCAAAACGGTCGCCCCCTGGTGGCCTTTTGATAGAATGCAGTTTTAAGTTACTTCCGTGTTGGCATCATTTCAGAGGACCAGAACTCCCCGCCTGGTTCCCACATAGTGGACACATGTCATTTTCATATTAAGGCCTCATGCAAACAAATTTGTCATAAGGTGCACATACTAGTAATTTAAGAGAATATGTGGCATTAATCGAATTCATCTAATGTACAAATGTATCCTGGGTATAAATATGCTTAAATAATAACTACTTACTATTACTATATTTTATTTATTGTTGTTATGTTTGCAAATGCGTAAAAGATGACAGATAAAGGAAATCTGAATCTGTCTGTGATAAATAAATGAATAGGGTTTATTAAAAGAGCAAGTTTATTTCTCATTGTGGTTAAAAAGAAGCCAAGTTCATGTGTAAGAATTATAAGAATGTTCAAAAATGCATTTATGTATTTTATTTTATTTCTTTTGATTAAGAGCTGCTAATTTAACAGAGTGATATATTTCTAGAGAGGTCATTATTGTAAGGTTGGAATTGGTATTTTATGTATTATTGGGTTTTTTGTGTTTGTAAAAGGCCAGATTTACGGGTTTTTGTTATGGCTTTAAGCTTTATTTTGTAGGGTGTACTTCCTCAGTTCCACCACAAGAGGGCGTATCTACCAAAACGAGCGCAAGTTGTAGGCTCAGTTCAGAGAGCTTTATTCAGAGTTCAGAGAGCTTTATTGTCCCTCGAGAGGAAATTTGGTTTGCAGTGACAGCACAAAAAACAACCAACACAACAACCATAAATAAATAAATAAATAAACAGTGACATAACAAACATCATCTCAGCATACAGCACAACCAAACTTGATAAGAACAATCACAATGGGAATAAGAGTAGCAATGTGATTAGGGGTTTTACAGGTTAATTGCATTGATTGCACGTGGGGCAAAGGAAAATTTGTACCTATTTGTCCGTGCTCGAGGTACAGTAGCCTAAATCTCCATCCAGACGGCAGAGGAATGAGAATTCCTCAAAAAGTGGATGGTCAGAGCTGGGACAAGATTGACCGTGCTTTCTTTAAAACAAGCCTGTCAAAGATCTCTGAAAGAGAGAGCTGCTGCATGCCAATTATCTTGCTGGATTCTTTCACAATTTTGAACAGACGATTTCTGTTTTTTACTGACAAGTTTCCATAAAACGAGATTAAGCAAAACATTAAAATGGACTCAATAAAGGATTTATAAAATAAAATCATCAAAAAATGGGTGTAAACTTGTTGTGCTTATGTCTTTTGGATTTGCAATAAAGGAAGTGAGTGAAACATTGCAACCACACAGTATCTCCTCATAATATTATGGTCTTCACTGATCAATCAGACACTTTAGAAGTAGTGTGTTGCACCTGTATCCTACTCTATGTACTTTGGCAGTTCATCACATCCATTAAAAAGTG
The DNA here is from genome assembly GCF_963691925.1 of Scomber scombrus. Lineage (NCBI taxonomy): Eukaryota > Metazoa > Chordata > Actinopteri > Scombriformes > Scombridae > Scomber > Scomber scombrus. The sequence continues at coordinate 4,564,274 of NC_084992.1, forward strand.
TGTAACATAGCAATCTCTTTCTAATTCTACCCATAATCATGTTCAAGACACCTTTTTCTTGCCATGTCTCTACCTGTTTGTCATTAAAACCATGCACACCAGTTCCAGTCTAATAATACTAATATAATATGCTCATAATCAGTTATTTTCTTTAAGCTCTTTATGACACCAGTGAACATGAATAAACACGTAAGATGGATTAAAGCACTGCATGACTTGCCGTTAGTCACCCGAATTAGATTTTCCCACGCGGGTCCTGATGATGCATGATGTTATCTAGACTGTCAAATGAATGATTTACCTGTCAGTCTGTGTAAGCTCATGATTATACCTCCTGGTTTGCTGTGTGAATATGAACAGCTATATATGTTTTGTCATGGTTTGGATAAAATTAATCAAACAAACACCTTTTAAAAACTCAGCATATAATCTACTCATAAAATTAATATTGATATAGAACTGCCTGCGTACAGTTAAACCTTGATAAACTTGCATAATTCATTATGTAATTCACATTTAATTGGGTAGTTTTAAAGTTTAATAGCTGCAGCAATAAAGGAAACCATCTGCTTCTCAAGGATACATTCGATCAATTTTGAACTAATGAGAGAAGAAAACTTTAAAATACATCATCACCAAGTAGGCATGGTAAATATGGTCCAGCGTTGAAGCAACAGCTGCACAGGGGAAATATGTGACATTTCAGATAATGGGGGAGAGAGGGGGGGAGTTCAATTAATGTTCTGTGTTAGGTTTTATTTTCCTATAGGAGTCACCATCAACTCGAATTAGACACTTTCTAGATTGTCTTCGTGGCTTCTGTGACTCAACAGCAGCTGAGTCACGCACCTCGTGTTCATCTCCTCGTCGGTTTGTTTTACCCACTGACAGAAACGAGGGAGTATGGACACCGCTGGAGTTAGATAAAGGGACAGGTTATGCGCTGTCTAAGATGACGCAGCCACAGAGACAAACAAAGGGTCCTTAATGAGAGATGTTGTTTTCTAAAGTTCGAAGTTCAGTTTTTGAAATCTCACGGAAACAGTTGCCTTTTCTATTTTGAGGGAAAGACAGAATCCAGAGAGTCAGCTGCTCATTAAAAAAACTGCTCTGTCATGACGGTCACGACAGCCAAATATGTCATACAAAAAAAAAAAAACATGCCACTTCATTCTTTATAAAAACCCATCCATTCTGGAGCCAATCCCAGCTGTCATTGGGCGATGGACTAGCAAGGTCTCACATATAGAGACAAACAACCATTCACACTCACATTCACACCTACAGGCAATTTAAAGGTCTCCAATTAACCTCACCTGCATGTTTTTGGTGTGTGGGAGGAAGCTGGAGTACCAGGAGGGAACCCATGCAGGCTCGAAGAGAACATGAACCCAGAACCCTCTTTTTGTAAGGCGACAGTCCTAACCACTGCCCCACCATGCCGCCCTTTTCTTTTATAAATACCATCTCTTGCCAAATCAATCTCTAACTTGGTCACGCTACATTTTCATTATTCTTTAAGAGTCTGACATGCTTGTGTTTTTGACATTTATAAGTCAACCGATAAATGTAAAGTTCGACTACTGCGGCTACGTCTTTTCCAATTTCCAGTTCAGTGTTCGTGCAGAAGCATTTCACCAGCTATAGTTGTTGGAGGGAGATTCATTTGAAGTTCTTGATACTGATCTTATCGGTGAGTTTATACCGTGGATCACATTCCCTCATGCACATTTCTTGATCCTAGGTTTGTTTCACCAGTGCCTGTCGGTACAGGTGAAGGTTTCAATGCCTGTACCACCAGCATTTAAACCTTTACCTGTACCGACAGGCATTGGTGATAAGTTTTATCCACCAGCAAGAAATGGCATGTGAGCATAAACTCCACCACTTTCGACCACACTCATATATCTCTGCAAGTAACAATTGGTTTTAACTTAAAGTTTGCACAGATATTCATGTTTTTGACTGGTAATCCTGGTAGTTTTTTTAACTTGTGCCACCATGAGGTCGACTTTTTTTGGTTTTTCAGTAAAATGTCTCCATATATAATTTGGTACATAATATTCATGGTGCCCAGAGGATGAATCCTAATGACTTTGGGTGATCCTCAAACATTTCCTCGAGCCCCACCAGAAGATCAACGGTGCCCATGATTAATGACGGATTAATAAGGGACTGAACATGGAGCATTGGTGATACCCTGACTGTTCTAGTCTGGTTTAATTAGTCCAAAATGTTGGTTAATTATCAAAATACACACAAGGGTAATGGTATTCCAATAAGCCTCAGCTAGTAAACATGCGAAACATTGTCTTGCTAAACATCAGCATGTTTATAATTGCTGACATTATCATTTAGCCCAAAGCACCGCTGCAGACTCTTGTTTTCCCATTTGCCCTTTAGATTTCAAGCATCACATAACAGCTAGATTAATAATTGCGGCGTCTGTGTGTCACATTATGTCATTTCTTTGGGTCTTGGGGTTGAAAGTATTTACTAAAAATGTACTACTCAATCTCATTATAAACCACAGATGTGCTTTATACAGCTTTAATCTTTATGTACTAATATTGAGTTAGTGAGGATGAAGTAGAAATATGAGTTTATACACTGATACCAATGGGCAATATTCTGCTTTTTGTAATTATGATTATTATGATGTGGATTTTTGATTATTTTAGCAATATAATCCAATTAATCAAACTGAATTGAATCATAGCAGATATCACCTACCTGCAGAGCCACTGTGAATTAGTTTTTTTTCCTGATCTGACCCATTTTACTTTGTGTAAAACCACTTTTTTTAATCCAATCAAACCGCAGAACTGAAGAACACTTGTTTGTTTACCTGGTGGCAACATGGATGAATTGAGCGCAAGAAAGATTAATGAAACTGATAATACAAACTGGAATGCAAACAACACTGATATAATCTTAGATGCAAGGTTAAAGGTGTGTATGTGCGTGTATGTAGTCTTGATTCCTGTGAGGACTGCTTTGATGTTTAGACCTTGAAGGAGGACTTTTTTGGAAAAGTAAAGACACTCTAGCTGATCCTCATTTCTTCAAAGGGTTGTTTGATGGTTAGGATTTGGTTTTAGGAGTATGGTTAGAATAATTAATAATAAAGATTTTGCAGGTGAAGAAGTAGCGACGGAGAAAACCTTATTCTTTTTCAATATTTTGCCGTTGTGTCAATTAATTTTTATTAATGTCTCTTTAAGGCTCTTTGCTCTGATTGGTTAACGCCCTTCATCCTGATAGCTTCATGGCCACAGTTAAATAGATAGACTTCCAACCATAAACTGTATATAAGAAATGGACGTAACATCCGTGACGTCACCCATTGGTTTGTAGACTGCTGCAAAAATAAAACCACGGATTCTACTTATATGGGCATCAGGAGGAGCATGAGGCGCCCTCCTGAACCTGTGAACCAATCAACCTGTCAATCACGACGTAGCCACGCCCTAATGCATACCCTGCTTTATCGTCACATATAAAATCAGGGAGGCCAAAATGTCCCAAATGAACATCATACTGCATTGAAGAAGGCTTTAAACTAGTGATTGAGACCATAAACACATTTTGAAAACGTTTACTGAGGTTAGAAATCAAGTGAGAAGTTGGTGAATTCTCCATTGACTTGTATAGAGACGGAAGTCCTTTTGACACCAAAACAGTCGCCCCCTGGTGGCCTTTTGATAGAATGCAGTTTTAAGTTACTTCTGCGTTGGCATCATTTTAGAGGACCAGAACTCCCCGCCTGCTTCCAACAGCTTAGACAGCTACGTAACTAACGGAAGTTGGATTTTACGTCTTTCTCTCATTATTTACTCTTAAATTCTTAAATACATTTAACATGTTTGAGCCTGAATCAGATGTGAGATATGCAGGGATAATCCATGGAACAACCAAGACTCCAGAAAAGTAGGCTGCTTATGGGAATGCACGACGACCTGGCGGATTTAGTCAAGAAAATAGGAAAAAACAGCAAACTGAACATTAAGAGGCTGGCTCACGGCCTGTCTTTTGTCCTGTGGGGAGCATTTTCACATATATATACCTCAAGTTTTGGTACTTTGACCATGTTTAACGTAGACATCCAACATCATAACATATGCAAAATAACATTAAATCCTGCAAAAGCCTTTATGTCCCCTTTAAGTTTGGTTACAGTCATAGCACAGGTTCTTTAATTCATACTGTTAAACGCAAGAAGATTTTCAAACTCTCAACAGCCAAGGAGAGGTTTAGATGAAAAGAAAAAAAATTATCTGAATAAACATCAAAGTTGTCTGAAGATGCGTCTGACTGTTGGAAAATAACGAGGCCTTTCATCAGTTAATATTCTCTTATATTTTTGTTATCAAATGTGTTTTAAATAGATATGATGACATGTAATTCACTTTGTTTCGTTGATTAAAAGTGCTCTTTAATTTAGTAGTATTGATCTTATCTGATTTATCTCTATATTCAGTATAATGAGTTTTGCACAGACGGACTAATCTGGCTTCAACTCCTTGGTAGACTACAAGAGCGGAAGTTGAAGAGAACATTTGATGTCCTTAAATGAAACGTGTCACTTATAAAACTCTGAAAGGAGCCTCGTGTGCCCTAAAGCTGCGTCTCGAACACATGCCCACACACTCCCTGCCACAAACAGAGAGAGACTGACAAAATGAGAGGAAGAGAGACACTGACAAAATGAGAGAGAGCGAGTCAGTGAGGTGAGGGCGACACTTTAGCCACACATGATGTGACATCTGTGCAGTCTTTTAATTTTTCATCCTGTTCCGCCTTGCACTCAAGCCGAGTTACTTAACTCTCGTAAAGAGCACCGAGACCCTTAAGTGAACCTGATGCGTGGTGTCACGGGTGATGAATGATGGCGACAGTCTGAACTCGTACTACGACAAAGTCAAACATCAGCATCGAGAGGTTTGTTCTGTCAATTAAGCAAGTGTTGCATGACGGAGCAGCTTGCAGCCTCGTGTTACCGCTGACCTGTGCCCCCTCGTCTCCTGTGCACCTGAGCCTCGTCTGATGGTGGGTACAAAGGTTGTCTCTGTTTATGACAAACGTACCCAAAAATACATAACATGCTTCGACACCTCACCTAATATAATCTCATTTTCATGGATTGTTTCAACCTACTTTGGCACATGCTGTGAAACAAATAGGAAATTTTGGCAACATTTTCTTAATCTTCACCTCCTAGTTACCATCTGTCAGTTTGTTCCATCTGTCATTTTGCACCAGGCTGCAGTATTATTATTTTTATTATTATTATTTTTTGGATGGAAAATATTTTGCTTCCCACAGTGTGAAACATTCTTCAAAAGTTTCTCAAAAGGCTGAACAGTGAGGTGAAGCAGTGTTACAGTACAAATAGCCATGCACATGCTCTGCAGGGCAATTTACATTTGTGTTGTTATACAGGATGTTCAGTAAGAAAATGTGTATTTGTGTTGTAGGGTGCAAACTTTTGATGACTTTTTGGCAAAACTTATTGTGCAGCTGCTTGAAATGTAAAATGTAAGACCTTCCTAATACTGAGGGACTGGAGCAAGTTTAATGAAAAGGATGGCAAAGGTACACTTGAAGCCAAGGGACCGATGTTCGACTTTAAGAAGACCTTGGTCATGGAAATGCATTATTCATTACTATTGTATTTTACTCTCTCATATTATGATTTATTGATAAAGGTAATAATGTGATTGTCATCTCATGCATGTTAATGTTTTCAGTCTGGTATCTCTTTCTCTCAAAACAAACAAAATTAAAAAAAACATTTGCATAATGCATTTAAACATTATAAAAGGTTTTTCAAAGTACAGCTTGTTGTGATGCAGATCATGTCTTGAGGTGGTACGTACATCTCACAAATAAATACCAATTGTTTAGTGTTCAATTTGATTCAGAATTGATTCTCTATTCAAAACCAATCTCAATTAAATGAATAGAAAAAGTTCATTATTTTCAGTCTCTTGCTCCAGTTCATTATGTGCCAAACTATTCACGAAAAAGAAAAAGTTACCTGCATAATGAATTAATTTGAAAGCATCTCAGTGAGTGTCTCCTGCCTGTTTGAGAATAACAAACTGAGGGGGAGGCAGAGTTCTCCACTGTGTTATTAATGTCATGTCTCCATTAGCTGCGGGGAAAAGTCATCGTTGTCTGACACGCTGAGAGGGTGCAGGGTTTTTTAAGGTGAGACAGACTGAGCACCGAGTTATTTTCTTCACCTCAGAGTTGGTTTAAGTTGTTTAAGAGCTGCGATGTGTTTTGGTCTTTTTTGTCACTGCTGGTGTTTGCTAACGCTATTCTCTGAGTGACGGCGTAGAAAGGTCACAATATACTTTAGGTTTAAGTACTTAAAGCTTTAAGTTTGTTGCAAATACTTTTTTCAGACATCAAATCAAAACATGCTTGCAACTACAGTTAGAAAGTGTTTTTTAACATTAGTGAATTAGTGCACAGTTGTCCACGTCCACATTGTGATGCATCTATGAATTGACCCCCCCCCCCCCCGGCCATAGTAGACCCCACCCCTCCAGTATCGCCTGCAGTTTTAAAGCTTAGGAGAAAATTAAGAACAACTTTTCATCATATAAGAGACATCAAATCAAATCAACCTTGCCTTAAGTAAATGAGAATGTCTCAAAATCAGTTTGATGTTGCATCAGATATTCTCTGATGAAATGCCGTCTGCTCTACTCAAACATAAAAGATAGGAATAATCAGTGTAAAGGGGGTTGATTAATCCTCTGAGCGATAAACTCAAATTTAAATACTCGTGTTCTGCTGTTAGTAGACACACGGTCGCAGAAGGGAGGGTTTGCTGCAACCACTGAAGTCAAGAGTTGCATGTATAGTATATCTACCAGTGTACCAGTAATTATTAGTTAAAGAGTATAAATGACAAATGTGGTTGCAAGCCCACAATATGAAGCATTTAAAAATTTAACTATTTCAGTGCTAGATAAAATCAAAAGAGTCTTTCCCCTCTGGCGTGAGGTAGGTGCAAACACTTTTGTCTAAAGACGATGGCATTTGTGATGAAGGTTGTGCAAGAGAAAGTCAATCTGTCAAGTGTCCAGGATGGTAAGTATCTGGGAAGCATGAGTGCTCTCATTAAATTGAACTACGAGTACTACTAAGAGTGGAAATATTTGAAGCTGAGAGAAAAAGTCCAGAGTGACCCAAATCATTAACAATTACATATTAGAGTTTTGCATGGTGGTACATGGCATTTTTTACATTCATGTCTATTTAACTACCTTCATGGACAATCTATCGTGCAGTTAAATGGATGTGGAACAGAGTAAAGGTAATTCTCTCATTACCATAGTTGCATATGATTTGGTGATTTTTGTCCATGTGGTGCTGGTCTTCAACAGTTGAGGGTACGTTCACACTATGGTATAGATTTCAACATCAAATATAATGAATGCTAAAGTAATATTATGGTTGTTAGACATAGAGAAGACAGATCATTAGTATTCCCTGATTTCTTCCTGTCTGGTAGTGACCTTAAAGTGAGTAATAAAACTAAATACATAGGCCATTAAATAACCAATGAGCTATTAAATGATAAGGACATTTACAATGTTAAAAAGTTGTACGCACAAGAACAATGTCGGCTCATAAAATTACAGTTCAGTGACTGTGAAGACCTCTCTTTTTATAGCTACTTGTATATACTGCCCATCTGTGGCATTGCTGCAGAAAAGGCAGCACGTGGAGACTCACAGTGGCTTATAATGACAGTATGAGGCTGCTGCTAAAGCTCCAAGAAGCTAAAGCGCAAGCAAAATGTTTATAAATGTTGCTGCACCCATCTCCACTGCTGTAATATAAAATCTTATATATAGATGTAAAGTATGTTTAGGTTATCTGATTCTGTAAACAGCATTATTTTAGCCTAAACCAACTCTGAACTGAGTTGTGTCAGGTTCTCGTCTAGACCATTGGCGTTCCAGCCTGAATCCAAATATCTGATCATTGTGCAAATGTTTTGTGGATTTGTTCCTTTTTTGTATTTTATTTTGCTAAGGACCCTTTAAGAGTTGTGGCTTTAATAACATCTGAATTGAACTGAATCGACTCAACAACTGACAAACATTGCCTTCTGGTCTTAGAGCCTGCTTAGACTAACATTTATCATTTCTTATGGCAAAATTATGGACCAAAATCTACTAACTAATCTACGCTTGGAGGTGAAGTAAATTTGCAAAGCTCTGTTGAGTAGAGTACAGCTTCGGTGAACTTTGATACACAAATTTGCTCTGTTGATCAACTGCAAACCATGTTAACAATTGTGACCTTTAGGGGTAAACAGAGAATTGGAGCGTCCACAGTGAAGGTACCTATTATTTTGACTGTGTTGCACCATCAAATCCAACATAAAAGATGGGAAAATCTGCATAATTCCATAATAATTGGTGCTCATAATTCCAATTAGATAGAGCTTTCCTTTGTCTATCCAACCACACAACCAAATGTCGCTACTGCACAACCCACAAGTATATTACCAAGCCTCCAGCGCCACCTATTCCGCAAAGATCCATGAATCCTTTTTGCTGGTGTGACCTAGTATTTACCACTATAGCAGCACAAAAAAAAGCTTTCTGCACAATCTAATCATCAGCTGCCTCTCGACTGATATTGACGTCCAGCATTGTAAGCTTTTGTTCTCCGTCTGTTTTGTCAGGTGAAATTTACTACAGAGAGCTTTTACAAAGTGCTTTTAATTTAACAGGCTGGTCACACTGACGCAGAGCAACAAAGGACACATTTAAACTGAGATGAAAACGAGAAATATTTGACACTTTCAGACATTATCGGCTTGTGTGTGTGTGTGTGTGTGTGTGCATAAATCTATAAACTGTACGCTTCTCTGAATGGTTTACAAGACGTCTCCAGCAAAGGCACACAGAAGAATCGTAATTGTGTAAGTTACTCTTTGTTCTTTATGTAACCTTTGCGTAATTGAAGGAGAACAACCTTTCATTCGTCTTTTGTTCTTTATGAGAGTTTTGACACAGCTCTGTGCTCTCTTTTATTCTTTTGGTTACTTTCTTCAGTGTCTTCTCTTTTCTTTTCATGCTGTTTTTTGTGGACCATTTTGACTTACTCCTTTTGGAAAAGGGTTTTGTCAAAGGCAGTGTATTAAAGTAGAACACCTCACTTTGCTAACTTGATATGATTGAAAGAAATTAACACAATTTATGGCTTTCAAGAAAATGTTCTGCACTACAATTTTTGGCCTGTTACATATAATCTATGACAAACTCTTTTTTTATGAGTGTGATACAAGAAACTTCACAATACAATCATCAAGACTGTTAAAGCTGGTAGTAATATCCATTTATGTTCTCTTTTTTAATCCATAGTGTCTTTTATGTGTCCCACCGTATGTTGTTTTATGTATACAGTCTGTTGTTGGGTTTTTTTTATGCGTTATCAGCCACTGGGGACACATAATTTCATTGTACTGTTGTGCAACGGCAATAAAGGCGTTAAATTGATTTACATTAAATTTAGTTTTCAGTCATTTATGGCCCCAAGACAATCCAGATCCACTGACTTTCATCAAACAGCATCACAAGGCTGACCATTTTGGGTTTGAGTGAAATGTCTTGACAGCTATTGGACACATTGCAGAGACATGTGATTTGCACATTCACGTCCCACTGAAGATGACATCATCAGGTCATCCCATTGGTTTACAAATCCCATCCAATTACATCCCATTGGTTTACAAAAGAATATCCATCTTTGAGTACAAAAAATCACCTTATGGAGTATATAGGTGGAATCTGTAATTACTCTGACCTTAAACATCTTATCCATATGTATATACTTAGTCAAATCCCTTCTGCTTTATCAAAAGAAATAGTTATCATATAAAGAGAATAAAAACCAATTGGATGATGTGAAAAGAAGGCTGATTAAAGGTGTCGTGAATAAGTAGTGAGAATGTGCACCAGCCTTTAAGAGTCAAAGTGAAACTGTTAAAGCGCACATATTGGTCCCAAAAACCAAAGACTCTGCCAGGATCTGTGATTACAAAGAAGGGAAAAGCAAACATAAAACAATGCCAGAGAAAATATACAGTAATGCTACAGCAATGGCACAGAAAATGATAGATTTATGTTCTTTTGAATGATTCAAAGCTGCAATGGATCTGAGGGAAAAGAAAGCCTGAGTGACATGTAAAAGAAGAAGATAAAGACTGGATGATGATGTCCTCGGTCATACAGTATCAAGCTCTAAAAGGAGACCACTTGGTGTTAACCCAGTAGGTGGACTAATATATGAGGATGTAGGGTTTGTGTTTGAACTCTGCAGGCTCAGATATGACTCACACCAGGCGTTCAGACATACCTTCCTCTGCGTGTCTCTACCAATCTCTATCTATATCCTTTCTTTCTCCCCTGTGTGCTCTACCTCTCTGTCCTCTCCTCTGCCTATAGATAAGCTCTTAATAAGGTGTTATGGAAGAGGAAGGTCTTACATCCTGCATACGCTCCTAATAAACTGTAGAGAAGAGAAGAAAATCCAAAGAAAGTATGTTTCTTTGAAGGTTGTGAAAGGACTTGTAGTTGAGCCACATCTGAGCGTCGAATGAAAGGATGAAAAACATGCTTTTGAGATGTGTTGGCACGGTAACAGGCAGTGGAAATCTTGACATGGATTGCCTTGCTTGGTTATGCCGTCGTGGCACCATTGGGTTTCTTTGGTCCACTGTAGTGACCCTCTCATGTGATATTCATGGCTGGGAGACTGGGAGACTTCTGAAAGCAATTAGTTGTGACATATGGAGACTGTTCTTCCAAGAAAAACAACACAATAATTGTAATCTGAGTAGCCCAAAAAAGATATATGGCTACGTTTGAGTGACAGATGCTATCTAGTGACCCAGAGCAGTGGCACGCTTCAGGTGATGTAAATAAAGGTTGAGATGGGTCGGTTGGATGGTAGTACCCAACTTCGGATATCGGAAATGGTAAAGGAACAGTGGTCTTCTTTGTCAATTAAGAGGTATGACAGTCTTTTTAACAAAGGTAACTGCGATCGTCTCGTCGAGCCATGACAACGATGGTCACCTAACTTTAAGGAGAATGAGGAGTACCTTCAACCCACATGACATGTTTCTCTAACATTCACAAAGTCATCATTTTAACCCAAACTATCATCTTCCTCATAACCTAACCCACTGGATTTCATGCTTTAACTTAACCAGGACCTAACCACGGCATTTTCACAACAAAAAACATCCTTATGAATGAATTGTGACAGTTTTGGAAAACATAGACAAATGAAGCTATATAAAACTTCAGTCAAGAAGACCATATTTTGCATGCTCGGGCATGTAGTTATATTTCTCAAACCATCTGTCGTTCCCATCCATCAAGCATGCTCAATCATAATTTCCTTTCTGTTCACATCAGCCGGTCCAATCTAACCAATAGCGCAGTGACATACCTTCATTGTCATTTGTCTTCATTTGTGGCTGTCCTTTTAAATATGTTTTCTCTCTCTCTGCTTTAATGCTTTCATAGTGGCAATTTGCACGCTCAACCAAATCCCCATCACTGCCCAGTCTTTGCAGATTCATTACTTCATTAACCTTGTCTGTTTTATCAGTCTCATAAGCCACCATCACCAGTGTCTAGACACAATCGAGGGATTTATTTCACTGCTACTCAGTACTGATATCCCTCTATTCAAAATCTCCCTGTAGAGTCTGAGTGACTTCTGACAATACTTAATCATCTGTTTTATAAACTATTCTTTTTGCTTCATTCATTTGTCTCCCATGATTGTAATGACAGGTTCTGCTTATAAGGAGGAAAGATTAGAAAATGCTCCTATCTGTGGTTTTGGGGTAAATGGTTACAATAACTTGTTTGGTTGTTTAATTTGGCAGATTTGTAGAACGTGTTGTTATTAAAAATGTCAAAATCAGTGGATGTTATCTCTTCACATTTATGAACCCTAACCCTAACATTGAAAACACCTGTTGCATAGTAACAAAGGTCTCACAACCTAAACCACTTGAGCATTATCTACTGTTTGGGATGATCTCATCCAAACCATGGTCGATTATTCCCAATACTTCCCATTGGAAAAGGTTAATGTGCTGCTTTTTATCGGAGGTAGGAAAGTTAACCAGACAAATATTTACCAAACTAGCAAGTTAGTCTTCAATCTTAAAGTATCTTAAAGTATTTTCTCATGTAAAACAAGAATATGCACATGGAAAACACAAAAATCTCATCTTTGTGCAGTTTGTCTAACAAATGTGTTTCTTGTTTTAGTAAAGCAAAGCGAGCACATTGATTAATACCCCTGGGAATCATCCACTATGACTTGATTTGGTGAGAACTGCAGTTATCGTGGTTGATGTTTTTCCCTATTGGCCTCAGGGGTTAACAATAAAACAATTCCCATCTAAAAAGAACCACTAAACCACACAAATGTGACATTTATGCTTTATTGAAAGTGATTTCAAACACAGGCTTCAAGGATGAGAACTCATTTGGGGTTTTTTGTTGGCATTTGTACCGTAGGTCTGGTTAACTTCTCCACCTCCACAAGATGCTTTTCTACACTTTTCAACTTGATGCATTCAATATGCAGTGAATGAATTAGTCCCAAACTAGGCTAGGAGACAATATGTTTAGAGGGTTAAGGTGTAAGATCACTGATACTAGATGACTGTCTTTTCCAACTGCAAAAATGTTTTAAATAAAAACATCCATGGGTATCTACATTTAAAAAAACAAACACCCGTCCAAAACATGACCTCTCAAGTTCTGTTTAAAGGTAGTTTTTTATGTTATGAGCAACAGACATAAGCTTGAAATAGTTAGTTTGACATAGCTAATCCAAATGTTCTTGATTAAGAATCATTTGAGTTTTGCATCAACACAGTAAATGCACTCTACATCAAAAATTCAAAGAGTATGGCCACCCGAGCTCCCTCATATATAATACAACGTGTCTGTAAATATAGATTGGATCGTATAAATCTGTAATGTTGTCTGTCTGTCATGATGGACGTCCTTTCCTGATTACACCTAAATACATTATAATCAACTCTATACAAATCTGCTATATGAAATGGCTCTTTGCACATTATCTTTATGCATTTTATTGTTCGGAAATGTGCTTTCAAAAGGCAATAATGTATCCTGGAGTCTTTCTCTACCATTATGGGATTATGGGAGACTCTTTGGAGCTTTATTTTCTAATAAAATAAACGCACTAGTCTGAGTTGTAATGGTGGGGTTTAAGTGCTGTAAGTTAACTGTGACTTGGCTTACAGATGGTAAAAGCTTTAATTCACAAAAAGAATACCAGTTACTCAGTTTTAGCCATCTGTGTCATTCAGAAAAGCAATTATGCTGCGTAAAGGAAGAAGCTCAAAAAGAGACACGGGTGGATAAGGTCGAGTAGGGTCCATGGGGAAATCTAACTGATCAAAGACATGGATTTAAACAGGGTCACCACAGCTGATTGAGATACACCTGATCAATTGAAGCCAGAAGTCAGACACAGGTCAGCTAAAAAAAGGGTATCTGAGCAACCAGTCCAAAATCACTGAAACAAGACAAATGATCCACTTTCTTTTATGTCTGTAAGATCGGAGAGTTGAAAGTAACATGGATATTATGAGTTAAGCAAAAATGATGTTAACATGATATCAAGCAGTCATGAGTACAAATTTGAGGGAGGGAGTTGTCCAGAGATATTCGGACCACTGATTCTATTTTCGTCACTTGCGTAAAACACTATGAATATTTCATTGGATCTCATTCCCACCTTTTGTAATTTAAACCAGCATATCTGCAGGCAACATTATGAGTAAACCTTTATTTACCCAGGGGAAGTTGACAGAGTGCAGATTAGAGTTTTAGTTATGCAAACATTTCTTGGGGGCAGAGCTGCTCCGGTGTCAAGAATGCTCTTTCGCCCTTTTAAACCTTAATGGCAAGAGCCCAAACAAGTATAGATTTTATGGCTAAGCGGTGTTAGTCTGACGGCCGGTGATAAGGAGAACACAAAGAAAAGGAAGGAGATGTGAAGCCGAGTCCTCTTGCTGCAAACTAAATGCTACGTGGAGCCTCATATATAGTTATCAGGTTAGGTGTTAGGTAGCTTTCCAAGTTAAAACTCTCATGGAAGTCACCAGTTTGAAAAAGTCACGTGCCAACAAAGGTTTAATACAACCAAAGAGATTACAGAGCGAGACTCTGCCTATCCAACCTGCTGGCAATGCAAATATGCTCCTATCTAACTTCACATGGTCACTCATCAACAATGAAGCCGGTGTTGTTAAAGGCTTATCTGCACAGGAGGCGTTTCAGCTGTGTTTATCAGTCGACCGTCTGATGGCATTCTGTGTCGATCAACACGCCTGTCTGAGTGTACTGTATGTGTATATAACAAACGCACGGACACACTTTCCTCCTGTCATGTAATTCTTGTGAAAAAGTTAAGTAACAAAGAGAACTAAGAGCAAGATATCGTGCAGGTGTAGCGTGGGATTGCAGGAAATTGAGGACAGATTTAGAAGTCCCTTGACATAACTCAACAACTATAGACTCCCTCTGCTGGTGCCCTCCAGTAACTACAGCTACCAGTACTACTGCTGGTGTTAGGTGTCATTATACACTTAAAACATAAGGAAACACAGAAATAACTAATATTACACTGCTGCAGTTGACACAATAACATTTTAAACACAAAATCAACTTTAGAACTATAACCAGGAAATACTAATACTGACTATTATTCAATTTGTCATATCTGCAAGCTGCATAATAGCTCATGTTTCAAGAGTGTAACCACAACCTGGTATATATTTTTTCATCTGTTTTAGTTGTGCACATAAAGCAGAAACTGATTGATTGTGTGCTGGGTTTATAGCCTTTCCACAAAACGACGATGGACGATTGAATCTGCTGCTGCCGCCGCTCTGCTGAAGTGTCGCTAACGAGAGGAGACTCATTAAAAAAATACTGCAGACACTTTTTCAGAGCTGGCTCCTTCAACACCTTCACAGCCTCCTTCACTTCACAGCAAGTTGGACTCACCTACGTTTGACAGTGACCTTTTCCCGGTTTCTCCCATCTCATGATTCATCCTTTCCAAGTTAGAGTGTCGTACAAGAGCTCGGCTGAAAGTAGGACGCTTAGATGTTAAAAGATGCTCAAACATCCTGTAGATGACCTGTGGAGCAGTGTGTTTGTTGACTGTAAATTACAACTAAGTCTAACTCACTCTTGGGAATATAAAGCAGTGTGATTCAATATAAAATGGGGATTCTGAACTGGATGCAACTGGTTTAATCACCCTCCCTCCGCCTCTATAAGTGGTGTTTTGTCTTCACTGTGTAGCTCATAAAGACTGCTGTTCAGGGGAGTTCGCTTTCAAGATTAAAGCTAATTAAGATAAAAATGGATGCAACTGTTTTTTGCTGTTCTGTGCATCCCTTTAATTGTGAGTCCTTTTAGGGCTTGGTTTACAAAGATCCCAAATATAGGGTACTACATTGTGTGCATGTATATTCCTTACTTGCTAAATAATTGTGCTTTTTTTTGCTGGCTGTTATTGCTGGTCATGCTAATTAAAAACCACCCACACACACACACACAACCAACATCAAACCACCTTTTAGGCAATAAAACATTCAACTGGAACTTCAGACTAGTCGTGATTTGATGAATCACTTCAGTAATGTTGTATGAGAGAAGACACCACCAGCCATTCTCTTTCTTTTATCATGATTTATGGTAATATATAGTGTAACACACTATATGACAAATGATTCTCAAACTGCCATCCTCTCGTAGTCCTCAGGAGTCCAAGCCCAGCTGGTTTTAATCAGGAACCGATTTACACCTCAGGCAGCAGGTGAATGAAATTAATGCAATCAACTGACTGGCAGTAGAGAAACCCGCATTTCTCGCTACGATTAGGGGGTTTAAAACCCACAGCATACAATCATCTCTTTATGTTGCTCATGTAGGGTTTTAAAATAGCATTGAATAATATATTTTTGGCCTTGTACTCACGAAATACATACAATATGAGTTGAGTATGTGACAAGAGATGTGGGGGTTTCATTATCCCAGAGGAAACTAGTGCAGTGTAATATATTATACAGCATGTGTTTGACATGCAAAAGGGGAGAAAAAAATCATGCAGCTCATATAAAGCTCGAGGAGTTCTTCTCTCCAGTAAGATACTGACACTTTGGTCATGGTTTATGGGACAACTACAGGGTGGGTTGTACGTTTTTTTCTTTAAATAGTTCATTGCAGTGCTCCAGCATCGTATCGTGTGTGTGTGTGACACTCCGTGAAATTGGGAAAGCATCTCAATTTCAACCAGCAAGAGAGGCCTGTATATATTACTGCACTAGCTCATAATATGTGATTTAAAATTGCATTAAACATATTGACATTTTCCCCGAGTCAATTCCTCGTAAAAGTTGATTTGCCACACTGTTCGCCACATATTTTTTGACATACATTCATTTTATGCTCAAAGTTTAGAAATTAAGGTGCTGCTTAACTGGAAACATGACATATGACGATAGTAGAACGCTGCAGCCATCCTCATTTCCTCTTTATATACCAATTAAATGTTTTATTGTCTAATTGTAATTTTAATTATGCAGAATATCACATTATATATTGTTATTAAATGTATTTTATGGCCTTTTAACTTTTTATATGCCAAATAAATCTATTATTTATATTTATTGTAATTTTAGTTGTTTCATATAATGCTGATGAATTTATTATTATGCCAATTTATAGGTGAGGGGTTTGGGTTGACGCCAAAGTTATGGCGCTTTTCCACTACACAGTTTCAGCACGCCTCGCCTCGCCTCGACATGGTTCCTTTTCCATTACAAAAAAGTACCTACTCAACGCGGGCGGGGTCGTCATAGCACGGCTCCGCGAAACTGCCGTGACTTCGTTTTATATGCGACACAAACACATAAACAATGGAGGACATGGAGGCGATGGTGTGCTTGCTGCTGTATGAGGCTTTCTGTCTCACACAAAGCAAGAAAATTGAGCCGTATGGCTGTAACTATGGTTGTAACGCTGTTGCCGGTATTTAAAAATGCCGGGTTTGATTCTTGTGTGGGATGGCTCATGACTCTTCCAGTGACGACAACTCTTCTGACCAATCAGTGGCCAGCAGTGTGTCGACGTCACATTTTAGTATCGGCTTGGCTCGCTTGGAACCTCACCAGAGCAGGTAGTAAAGAAGTACCAGGTACCAGGTACTTTCCCTAGTGGAAACGCAAAAAGAACCGAGGCGAGTCGTGCTGGAACGGTGTAGTGGAAAAGCGCCATTAGGCTTAGGGTTGAGGTAGAGGCTGGTGTTTGTTTTTGTGAGTGTCATATAAGCTACTAATACATTATCAGACGTGCTGCAACAACAGATTAATGCTTTGAATATGAATCATTTGTTTCAATTAAACACTCTCCAACCAACATCAGCACAGGAAATAAGGTTTAATGTGACAGTGGTGTCACTGAATCAGTCAGCGCCTATTTATAAATGAATGTTGTTGACTGATACAGTATCTGTTGTCTACAGCTGGTTATACTTTTCAAAAGCTTCTCCTTCAGTTCATTAAATCCTTGCAGCATTCGAAGACAGCGGGACAGATGTGTTAATAAACCAGCAGCCTGTGAGAAGAGCTGCTCCACAGCGCATTGCCATTATGCTCCGTGTTTAGCTTCATTAAATCACCTGAAAACAACAACAGGCTGAAACACACACTTCTACACACATCAGATATTCTGCTTTTTTCATGAGGAAGACGTCGGGCTGGCAGGAATCATCAGCATCTTTACCAATTTTATCTTAAGCAAAAGTAGCATCTCGTATTTTTAATCAATCAAACTTTATATAATTTATATAGCACCTTTTATACAGGTTAGTGTAGTTCAAAGTGCCTGACAACATCAAGAAAAGGAACAAAAACAAAGATGAAATTACAAAGAGAAAAAACAAAAAATTGAGACCTATGCAAAACAAGAGAAAATAAGAATGATAGAAATGTATGTATATAAAAAAGGTAAAAAATAAATAATTCGGGGGGATATTACATGATTGCTTTTGTGACTTTTTTCAAAATGTTTCATTTTTATGTTGCAACTCAAGTTCAATGGCGTAAACATATATGGTTCCTCGCCAGTTTAGAGTAAAACATTTTCCAAAAAGGCTATATATAAAAAATCCACATGGTTCTACAACCTTACAGAGAGGCATCGGGAGGCTATTTTGGATGCAGACTGAAGTTACCAAATGTAATTATTCGCTCAATTAAGTGTTAAAATAATGATAAAATTCTGATATAATAATTTAAACAGCTTTACCTAATCATCATCATCATCGTTATCATTGTAAAAAACTCATGAAAATAACTACTCAATCTGTCTTTGGGTGCAGCTTTGTGGTCATGTCTGTTCATGCCACCATCCAGACACGATCGATGACACGTTTAACTGTGATTGGCACATCTGTTTCAGCACTATAGGAGCAGTAGAGTATTCATTAATCACTGCACCCAGCTGATCGATATTCACCTTCACTGAACGCTACGCTGCTGCTCACACATGAACTGAAATAGTAGACGTGCATGTAGACGCCCACAAAGTCTGTGCAGCTGAGACCTACCACGCTGTGCTTTGCATTTATTATTCAAACTTCTACTGAGGGTGCAAAATATTAAATCTAAAAAGGTGCAATGCATGCTTTTTCACCATTGTAGAACCAAGATTGGCCACTAAAGGAGGAACATTTACTATAAAATAAAGCAAGATGTCATTGCTTAAGATGATCCATCAATAAAGAAGCCAACATCTGGTTTCACCTCTGGATTTTACAAGTTAATATAGATAGATGGCAGTGTTGGTGAGTAAGTAGTTGCATGTAATAGCTTTAAATTACAGTTACATCTGAAGTCAGACCTTTCAGAATTTGCTCAGGAGGGTTTTCTCCTCATTTTTTTATATTTAACATGTTACTGAATACATATATTGCTGTTTTTAATTCTTTGAAATCAATATTTTTTATATATTTTATAAATAAATCATGATGTGGGCTTATTTGGAGCACACATGGGCTTAAATGGAGTCACAGTACCAATTAAACCCACTTTATTCATCAAATATCTTTATTTTATATTCCAAAATCTACATGAACTAATGAATACATTTTCAAATGAGAGATAAATGTTGCTTTATAAGAAATGATCTCCCTTATAAATCATGTCAGTATCCATGAAAAACAGCTGGACTTAGATTTTGGTGCTTACTGGGAACATTTACCCTAACAGCTGATATTAGGTCTTAGGAAGGAAGGAAGGAAGGACAGATGGAGGGAACATTTACCCTAACAGCTGATATTAGGTCTTAGGAAGGAAGGAAGGAAGGACAGATGGAGGGAACATTTACCCTAACAGCTGATATTAGGTCTTAGGAAGGAAGGAAGGAAGGAAGGAAGGAAAATAGGAAGGAAGGAAAGAAGGTAGGAAGAAAGAAGGAAGGAAGGACAGAAGGAAGGAATGAAGGAAAGAAGGAAGGAAGAAAAGGAAAGAAGGGAAGAAGGAAGGAAGGAAGGACAGATGGAGGGAAGGAAGAAAGGAAATAAGGAAGGAAGAAAGGACAGAAGGAAGGAAGCACAGATGGAAGGAAGGAGGGAACAAAGGAAGAAAGGAAAGAAGGAATACAGAAGGAAGGAAGGAAGGAAGGAAGGGAGAGAGGTAGGAAGGAAGGAAGGAAGGACAGAAGGAAGGAAGGAAGGACAGATGGAGGGAACATTTACCATAACAGCTGAAAACATTGGTTAGAAAATTAGAAAAGTCATCAAATGTAATAAGTTACATTACTTTGATGAAGTAATTGAAATAGTTACATTACTTATTACATTTCCAAAGTAACCTTCCCAACGCTGGCTAGTAGTAGTAATTAATTAAGTAAGGTTTGGCTCTAATATCACCTCCATCCTGAGACATTAACAATGATAATCTGTGAGAAAAACTGGGCGTAACACTGGTTGGAGTTGTTGTGTATGCATGTGTTTGTCACGTCTGGAAACAAATTATAGTCCTCAAAAAGAGCTTATAAAATGATGCCAACATTGTGATGCGCACTACTTTTAAGGCAAATCTAAAAGCAGCAAAGCCTCGCAGTGTTTGACAGCGTTTACTTAAAGTTATGAATTATAAGCACTACGTGGCTGAGTTATGCTTCGGTGGAAAGCCGTATAATGCTGCAATGCAAAGCCCATTTTTTTGCCATATGTAGTAATAATGTGGATTTCATTATACGACGTGTATGTAAGCAGTAGAGGAATGTAACGGGATAAAGAGTAAAAGCAAAGCGGCGCGACGTGAAGGGGTTTTTAAAATGCTGGGTTTGATTCATAGCGGAGTTAAGAGGGTAAAATACATCAGCGCACATGGTGAGACGTGGAGGGGAAAGGGGGGGCTGAAGAGTGAAAGAGAAGGAGAGTAAACCCCTCTTTTCTTTCTGTCACAGTGTTTAATGTACAAAGAAAATTATGCATTTTGAAATATATGCAAAAAGGATGATTAATTTTAAAGCTGAAGAGGTTGGAAGATAATTCAAATTTATAGATTAGAGGTTCATTCAGTGTATACGTGTGTGTTTTGCACTTCTTGTATGTCTATCTTTGTGAGGACCAATTTAACCCTTTGCATAATGTTCATGTTTTGACTCATAAATTCTCCCCATCAGTCGTTAATAAATGTTTGATTAATCGCTAATGAAGCTGTCAGAAAGCAGCGAGAAGAATGTATTTTAGTTATTTATTGGGGGAAAAAAGATACTTGGAAATCACTATTTCATGATCCAGGAGACTATGTTATAGATTATAAAGAATAAAACCTGTTTGAATGGTGTTTTGTTAAATTTTTTACATTTGCCTATATGAAAATGTGTATCAGCCGCACAAACATTTTAAAAGATTATGTATTTTATGTTAATTTTTTATATATTGTGGGTCTCATAAGGAAAAATCCAGGTTAAAGAAATGAATATAGGGTGTTTTTAAAAATTCTCAAATATAAAAATGGGTCAAATTTGACTCTTAACAGCATGTAAGGGTTAAAAAGCCTTAAGGGTGAGGACATTTTTGGATGTTCCTCACTTACAAACAAAGGTGTTGGTTTAATGGAGCAACATTAGAAACAAAAAAAGAGCGACACTGCACCGCAAGTTAAGAGAACACACGAAAACACGTACGATAGATTATGATGAAATTTCCAAAGGACAGAAAAAACTCAAGCTAACGTTGACGTTTTTTTTAACTCCATGTCTTCTAAATTTATACTAAACTGGTGTAAGGTGGTGACTTTTTGGCCTTTTTAGACATTAATTTGATGTCTGTTAGTACACTGAACTCTGTACTTGTCTCAAATGAAACACGGTTGTTATGCACTTACCGGAACCCACAATTAGCTAGTTAGCGAGCTAGCGTTAGCATTAGCGTTAGCATCGGTGGTACCGAATCATCACAGACTGTTAAATGAACCCAATAAACCTGCTGATGGTTTATATATGACAACAGTTTAGTGAAGCTTAGTGTAAAAAAGAAAATTTAAAAATGAAGAGATGATCACTGTAGCTACAACATCCACCTATCCCTTCTTTCTTTCTTTCAGTTGTCATCCTTTTCTTTTTGTTCCTTCTTTCTTTCAGTTGTCATCCTTTGCTGAAGTTTCTTTCTTTCTTCCTTCTTTCTGCTACGTAGCCAAGATGGCAACCGTTGAGTGAGAAGTGTCTCATCTTTCTAACCCTTACCCTAACCCCTTCTTTTTTTCTTTGCTTTCTTTCAGTTGTCCTTTCTTTCTTTCAGTTGTCATCTTTTTCTTATGTTTTGTTCTCTTTCTTTCTTTCAATTGTCATCTTATCTTTCTTTCAGTTGTCATCCTTTTCCGACGTTTCTTTCTTTCTTTCTTCCTTCCTTCTTTCTGCTACGTAGCCAAGATGGCGACCGTTGAGGGTGAGAAGTGTCTCATCATAGTGCAGCATGTTTCCATACTTCACAGTGTGAACACACTTATGACCTCGATATATTAAGAAGTATAAGCACAGAAGTAAGAGATCTGAGACACAGCATTAGTATGAGTGATACGTTAGCATACGATACCGAACATAGCCATTGGGTGCAGTGTGACCACATCTTCTAACCTTATTAGATATTTCGTAGCAATGGCTCAAAAATAGTGCAGATATTAAAAATAATGAAACGGGTAAGTTAAAAGACAAAACTGATGTATATTACTATATATATATTGCACATTTGCATGCAAGTATAATGTCACAGCAGATCTAAGACACAGCATTAGTATGAGTAATACGTTAGCATACATTTCTGAACATAGCCATTGGGTGCAGAGTGACCACATCTTCTCACCTTACTGCTTTCATTTTCTGTGTGTTTCATCATGCCATGTACAGTATGTATGTTGTGAAATGATGCCAAGGTGAATTAATCAAAGGGTGGCCAAACGAAACCAACCATGTGACAGGGAGAGCTAACAATCAGCAGGTTTCCATTCCAATAAGGGACTCCACACATTAATTATCTTTCCTTATTAGCAGTAGAAGTCATTAGTAAAGTTACCTGCTAGGTGTGCTGTGATGAAAACCCTGTTGATCTCTTTATGACAACATGCTGGCCACCAATTAATATTAAAAAGTACCATCTTGACAATGACTCTGCATGTAGTAGACACCGGCAGCAAAGCATTAAACAGGCGCGAGCTCCTCTGCACAGCGAGGCACCGCAGCACTTCATCTCTCCAAATGTTCAAGAAGCTTGTTTTGAATTTCAGACCCTGTCGAAGCGTCACAGTGTGTGTGGGATCAGGAGTCAACTCGTGGTCGGTGAAGCGAGTCGGAGTCTGCTCTCTCTCTCTCTCTCTCTCTCTCTCTCTCTCTCTCTCTCTCTCTCTCTCTCTCTCTCTCTCTCTCTCTCTCTCTTCTCTCTCCTCCCTCCCTCCCTCCTTCCTTCTCTCTCAGCGCCAGTCAGTAAAGGAGTCAGTTATCCAGTTAACGCAGTTTCTCGCTCACCCTCTTCGGCACTTTTAATACCACATTAAATATACGCACTATTACATTTTATTTAATTAATTTTCCTGGAACTTAAGAGAAGGATTTATCGCCATTGTGTCTAATGTGTTTGGTGCATGGACGCGTGCGATGCGTCCGCCCCCGGTCCCTTTAGCGCTGTGTCCGGGACAAATTGAAAGAAAACCTGACTGGAAGAGGACTGAACTCACAGCCAGGAAACTCAGCGTGGTTTTTCATCCCTTTATTCCGTGGTGGCATCAAGTTTTGCGGCTGTGAACTCTGCGCACCTTCGCTGGAAGATAACACAGAAACGGAGCTTCATTCCTCAACCCAACATATACTGTAGCCAGCGTTGGACGATACAATAAAAAGGAGGATGTAGCTCTAAAAAAAAAGAGGAAAATCACAAACTACAAGGACACAGGAGGAACAATCAGATGTCTTCACGGGTGAGTCAATAATTTTCTTACAAGAAAACAACCACAAACAATAAATAGAAATTGTGTGCACCCTCTGCGTCTTTGACGTGGACGCGGAGGTCAGAGCTGAGCTGTGGAGTTGAAGGTGAAAGTTGCTCAAATTATAGATAGAAAAAAAGAGAAGCAGACTGGAGAAATTTAGTTTAAAATGAAACTTTAAAGGAAATAGAGAGAAAAATATATATATTTATATGAGAATAAAAGCGATATTGAGGTTACGACGCAGCAGCACTGTGAAGAAATGTGCGGAATGTGTTTGATGGTGGATACTTGATTGTTTCACAGGTGAAGGACATAGTTGGATGATTGCGCGCGCGTGTGTGTGTGTGTGTGTGTGGATTGCGTTTTTACGCATGGCATCATCTGTTACGCTTGTTACCCTGCAAAAAAACGCCCTTATTAAGTGATTCAATGGTAGTTATGAGTTCCACAATTCCCTTTTGGCATGAGAAAAAGTGTTAAAAAGCTGCTGTGTCGGTGCATATTTCGATCGTAAAGGAATCATTTTTGAGTGATTTACACCGAACTTCTCATTATCCAGATGTGTACGCTTTGTTTTGAGAGGGGAAAACAGATGTTGAGGATGAATAATCGATTAAATGAGTCATGTAGATTATTATTATTATTATAACTGAGGTGAGGGTGTGTTCAGGTCTTTGTGTGTTGCTGTGTTTCCATTCAGAGTGGGTGTGGCTGTTCTCCTGTGTCCATCTCTGCTCTGAGGGTTTTCCTGCGTCTCATCCAGGCGAGGAATTCAGCGGCAAATACCTGCACCAAACCGGGAATTAAATCATCTAGCTGCGTGTGTGTGTGTGTGTGTGGCTCCATGTGTGCGAGTGTGCGCGCTCTCGTGTGTTTATTCAATGAACGTCCCGCTAATCCACCTGTCTCTAGGGAGGATTAGAGCGCTTGGGACATTTGGACCCGATTTTTTCCCCCTTTTTCCTCCGCCTTTCCACAACATAATCTATGAGAGAGAGAGAGAGAGAGAGAGAGAGAAAGAAAGCGTGTATTCCTTCTTCAGCTATACGCCCCAGAGACGGAGCCACAAGTGCCATTTCATGCGCAACATTTGGCGTTTATCCAAAAACCCCTTGGCTTTACTCTTGAGTGCTCATATTTTCAGTAGCTGAGGCAGTTTGACCCCCATTGATTGGCTGTCAAACTCTTGTGTCATGTGTCATCTATGAGGAATCATTGCAGGACAATTAATATGTTATCAGCTCACAAAAAAACATCATAAACTGTGATATTTAACATGATTCAAGGCTGATTTTTGGTTATCTTGATGTTAAAACTGATTTATATTCTGGTTGTTTGTGTAAACAGGTGCTAAAGCCTCATTAGGATGCGCAATAAGACTGTCATTTATCATAGCCTGGATACTCTCTCTCTCTCTCTCTCCATCTTTCTCTCTCTTTCTCTCTCTCTCTCTTTGTCTATCTATCTCTTCCTCTCCAGCTCCTCCTCTCTCAACCTCAGTTCAAATAAATTCCCCCAATTCAACACGCTATATTGGCGTGAAAATGGAAAGAAATATCAGAGACACATCAAGATGGAAATAAACATGGTTTCTGTTCCTTTCTCTCTCTCTCTCTCTCTCTCTCTCTCTCTCTCTCTCTCTCTCTCTCTCTCTCTCTCTCTCTCTCTATCTCTGCATCTCCACCTTTTCCTATTAAGCGTGTGGGATACAGTGCTGTAAAGGTAGGGTTCTGCTTAGTTCATCATTTCATTTATCGCATATTTTCCGTCATGGCCATGATGAAAGTTGGGTATCTTTTAGAGCCCGACTGATATTTCGATCGGGCCGATATTGGCCTATCACTGATATATTGGTATCAGTGTACATGTTGTCCACATTGGTGTCAATATATATCTTTTTAAAGTTACATAGGCAGCATTTTATGTGGATTTGATCCTTTTTTTGTGGCAATATCAGATTTTTTTTACTCTAGTATTGGCATCAGCTCCAAAAATCCACTATCTGTCAGGCTCCACTATCATTGACGTAAAATGATTGCCATACACTCTTCTATCTCATAGCATCACTCCACATACTCACACTGCCAGAAGGATTGGGTCAGGAAAGCAGAAACCCACCGAAGAGCTAATGTTTAGAAATGCA
The DNA here is from genome assembly GCF_963691925.1 of Scomber scombrus. Lineage (NCBI taxonomy): Eukaryota > Metazoa > Chordata > Actinopteri > Scombriformes > Scombridae > Scomber > Scomber scombrus. The sequence goes on from NC_084992.1 coordinate 4,590,025, forward strand.
GGTTGTTGGTTTTTTTTATAATGGCTGTTTGTTTTCAGATAAATAGAAAGGTCCATAGCCCTGAGGGGGGGGGGGCGCTGGGAATGCTGGATAAGACTTTAAACACACACACACAAACACACACACACCCAGATGGATAAGACGGTCACAGTGACACACACATTGGTCAGACATGTACACACATGAACACACATCACACAACCAAATGTACTTCCTTTTGCCTCCGGGTGACCCCCTTCGAAAATGCCACGTCTGTCCATCCCAGCTCTCATTTGATTTGCAGCATTAATCAGAGTGGATCAGCAGGCTTGACATATTGCCGCTAACTGCCCTACCCTCCATTCCCCCACCCCACACACACATACCAACCCCCCTAAATGGAAGAACAATCTGTAGGAAAACATTCGTCTCCGAATCTGAATCTGAATGGCCGCACTGGAAAGAACAATAACTGTAGAGGATGAAATCAGACCGCCCGAATCCAGGGAGAAAATAGACTTTTGAGGAAGGGTATGTATGTGTGTGTGACTGTGGGGCGGGTGTTTGTGTGTGTGTATAATTCAGGGAATGAAATGAAACATGATTGTGTGGTAAGCTTGCAGGCATGTGTGAGTGCGTACAGCACTGTGAGCATACATACATGCATAAGAGTGCCACTTGTGTTATTCCATCCTTTTTTTTTGTACCTGTGCAGGAATGTGTGTTTCTGTCTGCGAGGCATAGATATGTGTGTGTGTGTGTGTGTGTGTGTGTGTGTGTTTGTGTTCTTGTATTCATATCATTGTGAGGACCTGCTTGACTTCCCGATGTGAGAAGAGAGTGAGGACATTTTCGGCTGGTCCTCGCCTCTTCAAACGGCTCTTTAAAGGCTTGAGACTTAGTTTTAGGATCATGGTGAGAATTAAGTTGTGTTTTTGCCACTTAAGCCAGGTTTATAGTACTGTGTCTACTCGATGCCGTAGCCCTGCATAGTTTTTTTTTTTTTTTTTTTGTTGCCATTCAAGCTCTCCAGGAACCTCACATCCCCCTAGTGTTTTGGCGTTGAATTGCAGAACGTTATTCAACCCCAACGCAGAACTTCTGAAAGGTTCACAATGGCGTTGAGTTGACACAGTACTATAAACCTTTAGACTTTAGGGTCATTAGAAAAGGCTGTGAACACAACATTGGAAATGCTATAAATGTAATGATAGTAATGACAATAATTGCCTAATAACACATCCAGGAAACATGGTGCAACATAAACATTCATTTGGTGTCATGGAAGTCGAAATATTTGGGTCTTTCTGTGTGTTCACCAGCTAGTTGGAAACTTGGGTGAAATGCTCTACAGGATGCGTCTCTACAAGTAACTTTCTTTTACGTTAGTTTCGTCCATCGTTAATATAAAAAATATTGATTATAGCATCTTTAAATAGGTTACTTTAGAGTTTTAGACACAACACACAAAGCTTTCTGCTATAAATGACCTCCAGTGATCTAGATAGACTTCTTCATCTTTCTGTACTTCAGATTTATTTCGACGTCAGCATTTTTCTCTTCATTCCCGACAAAAAATCTCTTCATCTTTTGCTTCTCGTGTCATTTTGCCATCTTCATAAATCTTACCAACCTTGAATCTGGATTGTGGCTTGAAAGCAATCTTGTCTTCTTCCCGTATGAATCAGATCCACGTTCCCCTCCTCCCATCCCTTCCTCCCATCCCTTCCTCCCGCTCCCTTCCTGTCCTGTCATGCATCAAACATAGACGCATTATCTCCCATTGTGTGTCCATGCGTGTGTGCCATCATCAGCTGTGATTGCGGCGCTTCATTCAGTCGGAGAGGATTTCATTTGGCTGAATTGCCACAGTCTCTCCTTAAACCGAGACGTGAAACAACAACCGCCACCTCCACATCCTACCTGCTGCTCTCTCTCTCTGCAGACCTCACTGATCACGAATCGGAGCTTTAACCTCCAGCGGCGGGGTTGGCAGCAGAAAACCTCAACTATCGCAAATCAATCCCTCTATAGCTGCTGCCGTGTTGCTTTCCTCTCTTCTCCAAATGGAAAACAGAGATAAACACTAAGGCTTCTTGGGTGTGATTACATCTTTTCTCTTAATTATAAGCGTATAGTTTTGCTTGTGTGTGTGTAATAATCGGGATTTCTCAGCTGCTGATGGTTCAATCTCGTCGACTTAAATCCTAAAGGAGTTCAAAGGAAGTGGCATCCGTCATTAAAAGCCTCTCAGTAACTTTAATCCTCCCTCTTGGCGTTTGAATGTATTTTGTAGCCCTCAATATGTCTAAATGTTTCCGCTATCTTTCTTTTGTTGATATTTAAAAGATGAGTATCTTGATTTATTCAAAAGTATTTCGCTTTTATGAGTCAGCAGACACAAGTCATCGCCTCAAGTAAAATAAAAACTGCTGGTGAAAGCAATAAAGTAGAGTTTGGTTTCAGTCTCTTGAGAAATTACACACTTTTTCTATAAATGTTGACCTTTAATTAAATTCAAGCTGTCCAAGGCTATGAACTGTGTGGAAAAGTATCATTTTATAGGATGTGATCATCTGTAGTCTTTAAATATTGATCGGTGAACTTTAGGGAATAATGTTCTTTTTAGAAAATGGAAAGTGCCTCTAGTGCTTTGGAAAGAAACCCATTTCTTGTCAAGTGAGAATGGGATGTGTGCTACTGTAGTAAGGCTTTCCTGCACTGTATGAATCTATTAAACTTCAAGCTTGAGGTTAGATTTATAGGCTCCAGATGGAGATTTAGGACTTGGGGAGGGGTGGGGGACTTCCTCTTTCTCTGGTGTAATGTGTCTTGGGTGGTTCGGGGTGATATAAAATAAATAAACGGACGATGGGTAAAATGTGGAAGGATAATATAATAATATAATGTACATAAAGGGGATGTTGTGACAGTCGTTTTCGGTTGGGTTGAAGCAGCTTATCTTGAACTTTGACCTGCTCAAAAAGACACCTCCACCATTCAGATTAAATGATCCTTCACTATTCCAGAGAGCAGATCTGTTGTGACTTTAACGGTTAAATCCAAAAGCTCACTCATCCTCGCTCTGAAACCAACTCTAATGGCCAAATGGATTGTATCATAAATTTCCTGTTTTGTTGGGCACCTGTTTGCCCTGGAAGGGGTTTTCCTCTTTTTTATGATCCTTCCCGAGGCCATTCTTCCCATTAAATGTTTCATGGGGGAGTTTTTCTTGGATGGTTTCTTCTTTTTAATGCTTTAGTTCTTTAGTTGGCTGTTGTGTAAAATGAATTACTTTTTCATCCTCTGCGAACTGCAAAAAAAGAAACCATCTCGTCTTTTCATGTGCACTCAAAGAACTGAAAGTTTCTGAGCAAAAAAAATAATAATCAGAAGAGCGTTTTCTGAAGCTTTTAGTAGATGAAAAGAGACACACACAAAAAAAGCTTGATTTGTGGAACATTTCCTTTTGGCATTGGAGCAAAAAATGAGGCAAGCACGCAGTAAAACCTGACTAAAGTGACTGAATTTGTCGCTCTTCTTCTCCTGACTTTGATCCCTCTAACTTCAAACTTTTCTTTTATCCTCAAAAGTCCCATCCTCTTCTACGTATTATCTGGCTTCTCCCCCCCCCCCACTTTTTTGCATCAGCGCCCAGCACTTTTATTCTGATTCGGAAAAGCTAAAGCTGCATATTTGTGAACCTTACAGAAAAAAGAAAAAGGCTCGAGACCTTCGGCAGGTCAGGTGCCTCCAGTACGGTCAACCCCCGGGTGTATTTTTATCGTTTTATCACGGAGACCTTGACTGGCTTTATAAACCTCGGGAGATCTAAAAAGATTTATCTGTGAGAGAGAACAGTAAACATGCCATTGTGTGATTAGGGGGAAGATAAAAACATGGGAGTAGAGAGAGAGAGAGAGAGAGAGAGAGAATAGATGAAACAGAACATTTGTAAGTAGGGTAAAAGAGAAAAGAGGGTAAGTTGTTCATGACCGTGTTTCTGTTGCCCTTTGTGGTCTCTGTTGTGGCGAGTAGATTTTGCACTGCTGTCTCCCAATCTGGCAATTAAGATCACAAAGTCAACCGGGTCAGTTATAATCTACTATAATCCACACTTTTTAATCTCTCAATATAGATTTAAATACTCCTGGGCTTTTCTGCTCGGCTCTCTTTTTTTACATTGGTTAATATTCAACCCGGCGGCATGAAACAACCAATAGGGAACAGCAGAGATTGCATGTTAACTGCAGCATAAGCAACTTTTCTACTGTAAATATATTAAAGTAGATATGATGAAGGATAAAGGATATAAGAGGGTATTTTTTAAAGTATTCTTAAACAATAGTAATATACTCTTATATGGATATCTATATCTATAAAACATAGAGTAAAGAATGAAAGATCAACATCTATATCACATAATACACTTGATTTATGGTTAAAACGACCTGTTACATAATGTGATGTGTGCTGTTTTTGGACAAACCTGTGTTATTGCAGCCTTTGTTTTTTAAAAGTTATGGAGGGAAAGAAGTTTTTTCAAGTTTCCAGGAATTTTCTAACCCTCTGCTTTTACATTATTTAGGCTTTTGGGGTTTTACTTGGACGGTGAATCGATCTAGGCAGCACATTTTCCTATTGCATTTAAAGTCCAAGTTGAGATCAAAGCCAGCCAAGCTGCAAGCTGTGGAGCAATCAGATCAGTTTTTAAAAATAATAATATCAGCCAGATAATACAATAAAGCACAAGTATCGTTGAAAACCTTGTGACGCCACTATTTATATATCCAATAATATCTAATATCTATGTGCAAAAATCAAAATTCCCTTTAAAGACAGGCGGGAGGGAGATGTAAAGCTTTATATTAGTATTCTCAGGCAGCTTTTTAACTGTACTGAATTTATATGATCACATCACTCACGCCCTTCAGCTGTGGAAGAAATCAATTATCTAAAATGACGGAGCAAAGACGATCAGCTCATTTAAATTCCAGTTTTAGACCCGAGACGTGCATCTTACAGGTTTGGACGCAACGGTGAAGAAAGTTACACAAGAAATGCAAGAGTTGCGAGTGAATGAAGTGAATGTTCTTAAAGTGACACAGAAGGTTAGAAATGTAAAAAGGCGTAGATATTGACCAAGAGTTTCAATTCCCAGTCTTTATTTTTGTCATAGTGTCTTGTAATGACCCAAAAAAAACATCATTTAGTCTGTCTCACACATTTTTTACATCAAGGACCACTAAATTGATACAAATTGACACCACAGACCCCACCTGAGAAGATTTATGCTTCCAGATGTCTTATTACAGAAAGTGTATGATACCCGTTAAAAATAAGTTATTCCCCTTTTTGCTTGAGACCTCTGAGGGTTCCTGGACCCCACTTTGAGAACCATTGGTCTCCATTATTAAAAATGCAGCCTACACATAGAAAAAAAGCAGCGTAGATCTAAAACTCCTAGACCTACAGTTATGCATACGCCATCTAGTTGCCAAAGTAATTATGACCTGGAAAGGTGATGCAGTGCTGATTTTAATACAATGGTTTTGCCTTATAAGAAAGTGACAGATTAGGTAGATAGCAGATTGGCAAAATGTCGACAACCGTGAATTGGGACATTTATTTATTTTTTTAAAATTGTGGTGATTGCTGTTGGCATGACGATGAAGGTTACGTAACTTTCAGGAAGAATAAACCAAGTTTCAAGCGATCATTTTAACCCGAACCGTGATCTTTCCCTAAACCTAATCAGACCTTAAACACAACGTCATCACACCATTAAATAGATTTGGAAAGCTGTAGCGCACTATAACAGCCACTAGATGGCGTACATTTAACTATAGGTTGAATTTTAGACCTATACCATCGTGTTTTTTTAAATGAAGATGTTATTGATGATGTTTTTTTTCTGCACATTGCTGTCTGGAAGCCTAAATAGTTGAATATGTACAAAGTGGAAGTTGCTCTGGAAACAACAAGATTGAAGAAGATTAAGAAATCTTTAAGAAAGTGTAAATGTGCTTGTTTTAGGGTATCGTTAGTTCTGGTATTCACTTTTTAAGTATTCAGGGAATACCAAGACTTGTCTGCTTGCAGGGTTTCTATCTGGCATGAGGCTCTCCGCTCTCAGTCCAGCTCCACGTTATCATGGATCCTGCTGCTTTTCTTGGCAAGACCTGCCATACTCTGCCTCTTATTGGCTTACCTTGATATTCTCCTCATGCCTAAACCTACACGAACCCAAGCAATGACGGCAGCAAGTACTAATCAATCAATCAGAGACAGGGCAGGGCTGGTCTTGCTCTACTGTAGAAGATGACGCCGAGACATGTCCAAGGTTGATTTCAAGAGCCATTCATAGCAGTGAAGTGCCTATAACTTTGATTTAAAGTAATTCAATGAGGCACTTCATGTTTAGTTGTTTTAGTAGCGGCTATATTACATCAAATGTTACACTTTTTCCTCCTTTTGCAATCATGGCGACCTTACACTCCGTTGTGCTGTGAGAAGAGTTAACATGGAAGAGAAATACGGTTAAATCAGGAGTCCAGAGTGTTTTCTGATATGAAATGCAAGGTGATACCTTCCAATCACATCACGTTGCTCCCTGGTGCGTCCTTTGAAAAAAGAAAATTCGAGCTGTATGTCAAACGGCGAGGTATGGACGAGGAATCCCACGGGACTCCTTTTGTAGATTTACTTCGGCGTGCGTGCTTCGCCGGCTACGCCTATCTGTTCTCATTAGTATGGATGTCGCTGACCGCAGTTATTTTACTATTTCCAGCCTGTTTGATCTCCTGTGAGTCCACCGTGGGACCGTCACCGGAGACACAGAGAGGGAGGGAGAGAGGGAGAGGAATAAAAAGAGACAGGTGGGGAGAGAGTAAGGTAGACGTGATGAGGAGAGAAGTGGAGGGAGATGGGTAGTATACGTTATACTTGTTATATAGGTGGAGGTCAGGGATGTCAGTAATTCATATGACATCATCAGTGTCAATTGCAAAATAAATGTAAATGTTGATGATAACAAAGGAGGTTACATCTGCAGTCAGACCTTTAAGATTTTCCTCAGGAGGGTTTTTTCCTCATTTTTTAATATTTAACATGTTATTGCAAACATATATTGATGTTTTTAATTCTTTTAAATCAATATTGTTTATATATTTTATAAATAAATCATGATGTGGGCTTATTTGGAGCACACATGGGCTTAAATGGAGTCACAGTACCAATTAAACCCACTTTATTCATCAAATATCTTTATTTTATATTCCAAAATCTACATGAACTAATGAATACATTTTCAAATGAGAGATAAATGTTGCTTTATAAGAAATGATCTCCCTTATAAATCATGTCAGTATCCATGAAAAACACCTGGACTTAGATTTTGGTGCTTAATGGGAACATTTACCCTAACAGCTGGACTTAGATCTTAGGAAGGAAGGAAGGAAGGACAGATGGAGGGAACACTTACCCTAACAGCTGAACTTAGGTCTTAGGAAGGAAGGAAGAAAGGAAGGAAGAGAGGGAGGGAGGGAGGAAGGAAGGACAGAAAAGAAGGACAGAAGGAAGGTAGGAATGAAGGAAGGAAGGTAGGATGGAAGGAATGAAGGAAGGACAGAAGGAAGGTAGGAAGGAAGGACATAAAAAAGGACAGAAGGAAGGAAGGAAGGAAGGACAGAAAGAAGGACAGAAGGAACGTAGGAAGGAAGGAAGGAAGGTAGGATGGAAGGAAGGACAGAAGGTAGGATGGAAAGAAGGGAGGAAGGAAGGAAGGAAGGAAGGAAGGAAGGAAGGAAGGACAGAAGGAGGGAACAGTCACTTATGAACGTGTGTGTGTGTGTGTGTGTGTGTGTATATTTTATGTTACTTGCATGGATGCACACTGTACAAGTTACACCCCGAAGTTACACAAGGAAATTAAAAACGTGAACCCATCCACAACGGTAATCGTTGAACTAAAACACACCCGATAATAAACACGGCCTACAGAAGATGCACTGTCACTGTTTGATGCCGCAGAGAAGCGTGAGACAGCCGGGCGGTGGCAGCGGCGGCATGTCAGCGTGTCACGTAGGCGGTTGGTGTTTATCTCCACAGTCTGATGATCACATGTCCCTCACACACTATCTTTAATCCATGCTCCTGAGGTTAGCTGTAAAACCCCTCAGCATGTGTTTAACCTGCTGCAGCACTACGATACACCTGTGTAGTACATGTATGTATCTACACACACACACACACACACACACACACACACACACACACACACAGGCCCGCACTTGAAGGAAAGTTGTGTAAGATTGTCACTTAACAAGGCAGCCATGACAGACGGTTTCACGCACCTGTGCACATGCTGGCTAACTGCAACACACACACACACACACACACACACACACACACAAACACACACACACATTTTGCACTTCGCCATATGACTCATTCCCTGCTTCGTTCCCAAGGGTTCCTGGGAAGTTTTCATGGCGGAGAAAGGATTTGCTTCACACCTGTCAGCATCGGTGTGTTTGCATATTTGTGTGTGTGTGTGTGTGTGTGTGTGTGGCTAAGCAGCGCTGAGACTTCATACAATTCCCTGATGTCATTTGTCAAGCATTGGAGGAACTTTAAATATAGATGAGTGCACACACACACACACACACACACACACACACACACACACACACACACAGACACACACACACACACACACACTGTAAGCCCTTTTGCATGAATTCAATTAAAAAGCAGGATAAAATGCTACAATGTTAAAAAAAACCTACTTAATCTTATAATGCTGTTGCCAATTTTTTCTTCTTTCCACGTACACCTCCATCGCTCCCTCCCTCCTTCATTCTCTCTCTCTCTCTCTCTCTCTCTCTCTGATTCTAGTTTGTTTTTGATTAGCATGAAAGAGAGAGCGAGCCATTGTGTTTGCAAACCTCCAGGCATGAAGAAATATTGTAAAACATAAATTTTCTTCCTCTTTGAGTGCTGAATGAATTCCTCCAGCCCTTACTGCCCCCCTGCCGGCGATTCATCTCCCTCTGCTTTGACTTTTCCCAATAATTCCTCCGTCTCTTCTCAGCAGTCCCTCCTCCTCCATCCATCCTCCTCCTCCGTCCATCCTCCTGCTCCTGCCCTCATGGCATCCTTCCATCTTTTCTTCTTCCATCTCCTCTGATCGAAATAACCCCTCACACCTCTAAACACACATGCTTATCATGCTTATGAGAGTATATGTATTATTCACCAACCCTTTCATTTTGCATTTGCACTTGTATGATTAAAGTCAGTGTAATAATGTTTCCTCTAGCTTCAACAGCCCCCCTGTAGTGTCTTTTTTATTCATCCTCCTGCCTCATTCTTCCCTTTTTTCTTTCCTAATCCAATTTGTTAGTGACAAATAAGGGTCGACAAGATGAGCCACTCAAAAAATATGTTAAAAAATAGTTTTGTAAGCAGCATCAGGCTAGTTTTGTTGGTTTTATATCATTGAAATGACATTTGCACCATTGTTTTAAGCAAAAGTAAGACTGAATGCTGAAAATGTCAAATGGTGTAACCACAAAAGAATGATAACCCTAACCCAAACCTTACAGTGTATTTAAGTGGACTTATACTAATAATTACTTGATTTAACTCTTACATATATGTTCATATTCAGACTCGTAATTAGTCTCTACACCAATATACAGTCATACATTCCACATCAGTCACTAATAAATGTTTAATTAATCCTTCTGTTTGATTAAAAGACATTCACAATCCCTGTTTTATGGTCCAGGAGAACATTTAAACAGATTTGAATGCTGATTTATTTTTTTAAAACAAATTTGCATATATAAAAATGTGTATCAGCTGCACAAAAATTAAAAAGAATATGCATTTTATTTCCATTTTTTGTATAGTGTGGGTCACATTAGGAAAACTCCAGCTAAAATAAATGTGTATAAGGTGTTTTTACAGCTCTTAAATGTAAAAACGGGTCAAATTTGACCCTGAACAGTATGTAAAGGGTTAAAATAAAATGTAAATGTTTCCTGATCTCCATGGTTACCAGATGAAATGTAATATTTAGAACAATTGTATTCCATTACCTTTATTTAATATAAAAAGTTATAATGTAAGATCATGCCAAACTAGTTGATATGGTGTTTTATTGAGAATTTAGTGTTTTTAAGCAAGTTGAATTATTTGGTACAAAGTTTTTATGGTTACACCACTTAGACATTTTTGCCATAATCCTCTAATATATTCTCTCAAAATGGATTAAAAGCAGAAATTTGATGCTGAGTCCACAAAAAAAGAAGAATGTGTGCAAGTTATTCATACGTTTATTTTCACATTTTAACCCTTTTAAATTTAAACTAAACCACATGGACACAAAACAAAACATAAATAGACTCTGCATATAAAGATGGACACAGTGAGCTCTGAGGTCACCCATTGGTTTGAACTGGAGCCCAGAGGTTCTGCTTATTGTCAGCGCATCATCTTTTCCTTTTGGAGCCTCGACTTTCCGACTAAGGAGTGTTACTTTTTATTCCCTGGAAACACACACACACACACACACACACACACACACACACACACACACACACACACACACACACACACACACACACACACACACACACACACACACATAAGATTAGCTCCCTAGGAAAACTGAGCAGTTCATACTTGTTTGTTAAAGTTGTGCAAACAGGTCGAGTATGACATCATCCAGAGAGAGAGAGAGCAGCAGGTAGCCGACTGTCAATCACAGCTGTCAATCAACACCCACATGATAATCATCCAAACTACTATACGTCTTTAAATCTTATTAATGGAGTAATAATTTGTTTTAAATGACCACAAACACTCTTATTAGAGGACCTGAATTTAGTGATTGAGATCATAAGTCGGTGTTTTTTTGAATGGGAGTCAGTTTTCTGCCTTTTCCCCTTCTCTTTCTCTCTCTCTCTCACACACCTCCTGAGATTAATTCCCTTTTTCACACATTGGAGTCATCTTCCAAACTCCAACATTACTCTAAAGATTCCTCCAGCCTTTACAAATCCTTCCTTTTACTTTCTCTATCCCTCCATCCTTCACTTCTTCCTTCATTCCCTTCATACGATGCATATCATTCCCTTTTTTCCCACATTCTCCCCTTCCTCCTCTTTCTCTCCTGCTGCTGCTGCTGCTGCATACCTTATCTTACCTCCTTGTCCTCTCATCCTTTTATTCCATCTTTCACCCCTTTTCTATTTTGTCCTTATTCAGCTCACCTCTCTTCTATTCTGAACTGTTGAAGAAGGAAGAAGTCCTGCAGTGTTACTGTATCTGACACAGTTTCTACCACACACACACACACACACACACACACACACACACACACACACACACACACACACACACACACACACACACACACTAAATCTCGGGGTAGTCTTCCCTTTGAATGTGATGGGCTTCGGGGATTTGTCAGTTCCGCTGCTGTTTGACAGTTTGACACACACATGCACACCTCGCCTACCACATATATGCTGCAGAGCTCAGTTTACCGTGAAAATACTCCTTTCACTTGTCAGTTTATCAACTTCACAACTCCTTCACCTGTGCTCTCCCTCTCTCACTCTTTCCCACCCACACACACACACACACACACACACACACACACTCATTAAAGTGTGCATGGCTAAAGGTGTGAAGCGTGGCACTAATCCACTGAAAGTGCCAACGGGACAATATGTAACACGTCCATCCAACAACATAAAACCCTGATATAAAAACTCCATTAAACCAGCTTAGGTGAGTCCATTAATCACAGGTACTTAACCTTTGATGATGTCACACACACTCACACACACACACACACACACACACACCTTCTCATTCTCATTTTTATCGGTCGAGGTCGGTTCCTTCTCCTAATTAGGCCTCTGCATTGATTTCTCTTGTCACAGCAGAGTTTATTTTGTGTTCATTGACAACAAAAAGCAACAAGATAAGAAAATTGATGTTTGTTTGTTTTTAAAAAATTGAAGAAAATCATGTCAGGAGTTGGTGTTGAAGTGTTGGTTGTCAGGTTTAGAGCACAGGAGAGGAAAGGTTAGTAGTCCAGGTGATCTGTGGGTCGTAGAAAATCAAATATCATGACTTAAATTTCTTGTATTTGATGGTATATTTGGAAAGTTGTGTATTAAAGCTGCTTCTACGTCTCATTATTAAGCTGTTTCAAGGATAATACGCTGCTGGAAACAATTATATTACATGATTTCTGTTCAATTTCAGGCATTCTGTAAAACAATGTCCACGTCCTGCAGAATTGAATTGTAATTGCTTCGTCGCTTCGTTGTTTATACGTGTTAAACAACTGCAAATTAATAAAAAAATAGCCGTAAATGTTTTGAAAATGAGAAAAAAAAGATCAATTTGCAGATAATAACAAACACGACAACAACCTCGCTGCAATGCATGCTGGTCAGTGGAGGATTTTTAATCAGTGGAGATTCGTCTCACTGCTTATTCTATGATGGATTTCGCTTTTCCTTCGTGATTGTTGAACATCGGTGTGAAATAGAATCGATAGAAAGCCTTTATTGTCTTTATTATACAAGAATATACAATGAGATTTGGAGTGCTCAGTAGTCAGTAACAAACAAACAATAAAAACAACAACCAATCACACAAGAGGGAATAAATAGTTTAAGATGGTGTAAAAACCAGGCGGGGAGTTCGGGTCCTCTGAAATGATGCGAACACAGAAGTAACTTAAAACTGCATTCTATCAAAAGGCCACCAGGGGGCGACCGTTTTGGTGTCAAAAGGACTTCCGTCTCTATACAAGTCAATGGACAATTCACCAACTTCTCACTTGATTTCTAACCTCAGTAAACGTTTTCAAAATGTGTTTATGGTCTCAATCGCTAGTTTAAAGCCTTCTTCAATGCAGTATGATGTTCATTTGGGACATTTTGGCCTCCCTGATTTTATATTTGACGATAAAGCAGGGTATGCATTAGGGCGTGGCTACGTTGTGATTGACAGGTTGATTGGTTCACAGGTTCAGGAGGGCGCCTCATGCTCCTCCTGATGCCCATATAAGTAGAATCCGTGTTTTTTTTACCCAGCATGCACCGGAAATTTTCAAGATGGCGCTGCTCAGATCCGATACTATTCGCTTCCAAGCAGCAGTCCACAAACCAATGGGTGACGTCACGGATGTTACGTCCATTTTATATACAGTCTATGGTAATAACTAGAGAATGGTGTAAAAAGTAAAATTAAATAGGTTGAACAGGTAAAAACTGTTTTTTAGGGTTAGGATTCTGCAATACATGCTAATATATATTCTGCATTAGCTTCATTATGTTGTATAAAATGTGCAAACTGGACTATTAAACAAAGAACATAAACACCACAACAACAGATTGGACCAAAAAGACACAAGTTACATCGCTTCAGGGTGGATTTTCCCTTTAATCCACAGCAACATGTCATTGGTACAACATGGAATTGCCTGGAAATATAAGAGCATTTGTGTTCAGGCAATCATTCCTGAAATGAAGTTTTAAAAAAATGTTACGAAACACAAGATTAGCGTGTAGCATGGCCATTGTTTAATCTTGAATATTGGATTAAAGGAGATTTAACTCTGAGATTCTCGTGCTATCTGCAGTCTGGTTTGTCTTAAACCTCCAAGAAACAGTTTGAAATCCTCTGAAATGTTTATTTTTCTCTCCAGGATTGATTGAATGTGCCTAGTAACCCTTAGCAACCAGCATCTGGCCCGCAGCCAGACCAAAGCAAACGCTCAGACAGTATCTGGAAGGGCAGCTTAGAAAGATCTCAGCTCTCTTTTTAGATCGTTTGGCAGTCTGCTGCACCGGTTCATGCCTTTAACCCTTTACATACTGTTCATATTCTCACTCATAATTAGTCTCTTCACCAATTAACATTCAACCAATCAGCCATTAATAAATGTTTGATTTATCACTTTCACTGTTGTGTTAATTAACACTAAGTTAGAGTCTATGTTGGTTTATTAGATGAATTAGATCCAGGTAATAAATGATTTTATTATTATTATTATTATGCTGCCACTAAAGACTGTCTTCATTTATATGTATGTTTGCATATATGAGTTACAGTGAGAAAGAAAGAAAGAAAGAAGGATAAAAAAAAATTCAAAGGGAAAATAACTGAGACAATAAAAAGACAATTAAAATCTTATTTTTTTCAACTGTAAATCAAACTGCCAAATAATTCAGTATTTTGGAATAACAAAAAAAAAAAAACCCACAAGGGCAATAAATGAAAAGAGACAGAAAACAACAGATGGTGAGAAAGTGGATTGACTGCGAGGGGAAAACGCCGAGGGAAGCAAAACAAAGAGAAATCTAGACGATAAATAACAGAAAATAAAAAGGAAGTTGTAGACAGCCACAGCCGAGGTTTTTATCAAAGTAACATCTCTGTAACAGCGAGGGAATCAGCCAATCACAACCTCAATGAAAAAAACACAAGGTTACTTTTATCAAGAAAAGACAGAATCTCTCATTGGTGGGACTGACGATGTTATGATGAAACTCATGTACTACACAAGCTACAGTTCTGACATGTTCTTACCTGACTGTGTGATATTTACACTCGGCTATATTTTAGATCAGAATATAATATTTTGACAGCTGTAGTTACTTTGCAGATTCAGATTTTACATACAAACCATTTTATAACTCAAGTAAACACAACACTGACATGTTATCACCTTTCAAACTGATTTGGTGAACTTGTTACTTTTCATTTTTCATCCACTAGACAAATATAAATCTAATATTCACTGTCCCTTCAGTGAGCTAATTGGTAGTTAAACTCCTAGTGTGGCTAGTTTGGCTGGGAAAGTTCAAGTCCACAAAGTAGTAAGGTTTAAATAACTCATACTAAATGGTTTCAAAATGGTATGGAGGAAACTGTCCACCACTGTATATAGGAATTGGGTCCAATATTTGCGTTAAATTTTCCCCAAACTTCCATGAGCTTTATGAGATTCATGTCTCAATTAGAAATGTGCGATATGGGCAGAATCAGATATCACAATATTTTTGACCAAATGCCTCGATATCGATATTTTGACAATATTGTAAGGCTTACTATCGGTGCTTTCACAAAATATTTACACAATGCAGCCTTTAAAAAGCAGGAAAAGACACTTATTCCATATCATGATATTACAATTTCCAAAAATCTAAGACGATATCTATAAAATATCATAATATCGATGTAATATCGATTTATTGCCCAGCCCTTGTCTCAATATGTGAGATTGTAAAGAGAAAAAAAGGGTAGAAAGACGATATAAGATGGAAAAAACTTAGTGCTGCTATCATTACATTCATTAACTCTCAATCAAAGACCCCAAATAGATTGCCAGGCCTTTTAGTGGCCAAACCTTGTAATTACAACGTCATGTGACGCTATTGAGGCCAAACTTTTTCCTATAGACCTGTGAAAGACATCTGTATATTATCGGATAAATATTTTTGAGCATCACAAAAAATGCAAAATGACTCGTCTTAACGTCAGAATTCGATCCATTCATTCTGGTCACATTTAAGAAAGTCTGCAAGAGTTGCACGACTGAATCATTTTATCCCCAATCAAGTTACCTGGTGGAAGTCTCTACTGAGCATGCTCCATTGACGCATTGGGCCCATAGAGCATGCAAAGTTATGTTTTCTAGGAGTGGGAATCCCCAGAGCCTCCATGATATTATCAAGATACTTGTGGCACGATACGATATTGCGATATATTGCAATTCATTACCTTTTTTCACCTGCAAATTATGTCCCCAAAGGAAAAGAAAGGGTTAGGGTTAGTTTTTCATTTGCAATTTCTATAATAAAAGATCGATACTTGACATCTGTGTATCGAAACAATATTGTCATGCAAAATATCGCAATACTATTTACTGGCTTTTGCGGCTTCATCAGTCAATCAGTCTTTATTTATATAGCGCCAAATCACAACAAAAGTCATCTCAAGGCACGTTACGTATAGAGCAGGTCTAGACTGTACTCTTTAGTTTAATTTAAAGAGACCCAACATGGCAGCACATGGCGACAGCTGCAAGGAAAAACTCCCCTTTAATGGGAAGAAACTTCGGGTAGAACCGGTCTGCTCATCGTGTTCTATGGATACAACCATAATACAGTGATGTCTCTTCCTGTTTTATCATGTCAATCAATACACAGTGACAGTTCATCAATTCATTCAAACTGATGGAAACTTTTCATGGTAAGATGAAAACAGCCGCGGGTGTTTAGCAGCAGCTCATGTAAAGCTTTCAATTGTGATATTGTTTGATGTGGATGGAAGATTTATTGATTTTAGAAAAGGAGGGAAGGAAGGAAGGAAAGAAGGAAGGAGGGAGGGAGGAAGAAGGAAGGAAAGGAGGAAGGAAGGAAGGAAAGGAGGAAGAAAGAAAGAAGGAAAGGTGGAAGGAAGGGAGGAAGAAGGAAGGAAAGGAGGAAGGAAGGGAGGAAGAAAAGGAGGGAAGGAAGTAAAGAAGGAAGGAGTGAGGGAGGAAGAAGGAAGGAAAGGAGGAAGGAAGGAAGGAAAGGAGGAAGAAAGAAGAAAAGGAGGGAAAGAAGGAAGGAGGGAGGGAGGGAGGGAAGGAAAGAAGGAGGGAGGGAGGGAGGGAAGGAAGAAAAGGAGGGAAGGAAAGAAAGAAGGAGGAAGGAAGGAAGGAAAGGAGGAAGAAAGAAGAAAAGGAGGGAAGGAAGGAAAGAAGGAAGGAGGGAGGGATGGAAGGAAGGAAAGAAAGAACGACAGAGGAAAGAAGGGAGGAATTGAGGCAGGAAAAAATGAAAGAGGGAGGGAGAAAAGAAAAGAGGAAAGGAGGAAGGGAGGAGGGAAGGAAAGAAGGAAGGGAAGAAAGAGAGAGGAAGGAAAGAAAGACAGAAGGAGGGAGGGAATTGGCCACGCTTGCCTTTTTACTCTTCCTCATCATTGATTTTCTCTCTCAACGTCTCGTCTCTTTATCGTCATACTTCTCACATTTGACTCCAGCGTTAAGACGTTGCACTTCATACCTGCTGAGTTTTTTTTTGTGCCTCTCAACCTTACTTCACTCGTCTTTGCCGGTCTATAAATCCTAACCTGGTGTCTGCGAGGGGGCAACGAGAGACCAGGTGTCTTATTCTTTTTCATCCTCCGTCACTCTGGGATTGTCTGCTTTAGCTCGCCCGCAGGCACAGACGGCTCAGGAGGAGGAAGTGATAAGAAAATTGGTCTTTGTCAATTTCTTATTCGCACTCTTTCGCCTCCTACCTAACACAATTATCTGCCTGATCCTATCACTTAAAATCCATTTATCCATCCTGATGTTGCCCAAATGTTGCTGTAATCCACAGAGTCAGAGTCAGACCTCCCAATTATAACCCTCCTGTTGTCCTCGAGTCAAGGAAGGAAGGGAGGCAGGAAGAAGGAAGGAAAGAAGGAAGGAAATGAGGAAGGAAGGGAGGAAGAAGGAAGGAAAGGAGGAAGAAAAGGAAGGAAAGGAGGAAGAAAGAAGGAAATGAGGAAGGAAGGGAGGAAGAAGGAAGGAAGGAAGAAAAGGAGGGAAAGGAGGGAAGGAAGGAAAGAAGGAAGGAGGGAGGAAAGGAGGAAGAAGGGGGGAAGAAGGAAGGAAAGGAGGAGGAAGGTCCTACCTTCCTTCCTTCCTTCGTCCTTTCTTCCTTCCTCCCTTCCTTCTTTCCTCCCTTCTTTCCTTCTTTCCTCTGTCCTTCTTTCTTCCCTCCCTCCTTCCTTTTTTCTTCCCTCCCTCCATCTTACCTTCCTTCCTTTGTCCTTTCTTCCTTCCTTTCCTTCCTCCCTTCCTTCTTTCCTTTCTTCCCTTGCTCCCTCCCTTCTATCCTCCCTCCCTCCTCCCTTCCTTCTTTCCATCTGTCCTTCCTCCCTCCCTCCTTCTCTCTTTCTTTCCTTCCCTCCTTCCTTCCTTTCTTCCTTCCTTCCTCCCTACCTCTTTTCCTTTCTCCCTCCCTCCTTCCTTCTTTCCTTCCTTCCCTCCTTTTCTTCCTTCCTTCCTTCCCTCCTTCCTTCCTCCCTCCTTTCCTTCCTTCTTCCTTCCTTTCTTTCTCCCTCCCTTCCTTCCTCCTTTCCTTCCTTCTTCCTCCCTTCGTAGATTTAAGGTAAACAAGCAAAGAAGTCTTGAAGTCATTGAAAGAAGTAACTCATCTGAGTGTTTTAGGCATTTTATTCCAGTCTCCTGATTTCTTCTAGTCACAAAAACACAAAAAAAGGTTATTGAGTGTTTCTAAGTTCATATAATGATCTGAAAACAGTCGACATAGTGACATCAGCAGGGACCAAAGAGAGATAAAGTCCATCAGTGTATAAAAACATTGATATATGAAGTTAACGCTGTCTGTGCTGATGAGTGACGGAGAGTTAGACTCACATCCTCAGCTGCCTTGTTCTGAGTCCCAGTCCAGGTGCCAAGTTGTTCCCACAATGCCTCTGGGCGCTGCTCGCTCGGCCATCACCGCTGGGATTCGCAAAGTTAGTGTTTGTGTGTGTGTGTGTGTGTGTGTGTGTGACAGTGATGCATCTATCTTCCTGTCTGAACAGTCTAGACACCTTTTCCTGTGACATTAGCTCGCAGCTTGTAAAAGAACGTGCCCAGAATTTAGATTTACTCTCTCTCACACACACATACACACACACACACATATCAGACAATGGTCACTTTTATGGACATTACATAGACTTATATTAATGTCCTGTAACCATGACTACTACCACTACCTAACCCTAACCCTTAACCTAACCCCAACCTTCACTATTGTCCCAAGAATCTGCTTTTTCTCCAAATTGGAAAAGCCGTCCCCAATTAACTGGTTTGAAATGTGTCCTCAGAAGCAGCCTATGACATACACACACACACACACACACACACACACACACACACACACACACACACACACACACACACACACACACACACAAAGTGTAGCTAATGGCAGAAGACAGGTTTGGATGACCACATGACCAATCCGGTGTAATTGTCCTTGCTGTCACCTACACAATGATGTCACCCACACATCTACACACACACACACACACACACGCACAGAAGGTCTTAGCCTGTCAGATTCACACTGCCAAACAGGAGCACGGGGTTCAACTGGGGTTTCGGTGTGTGGTTGTGGTTTTACGTCCACAGCATGAACATGAGCTTTGTGTGTGTGCGTGTGTGTGTGTATCTCAGCAGGCTGGCTGTGCGAACAGATGCCTGCTGCCTGCCCCCTACTGCCACTTTGAAGGTGCCACTGAAGAAACTGGGCACACACAATACACAGAAACACAGGGGAGACACATTTTCACACAAACACACACACACACACACACACACACACACACACACACACACACACACACGTTCACATACACATACACACACACAGTTTTCCAAATAGTCTGGGTGGTCTGTGTTCTCTCCAGCGTTATTATTACTCATCTGTTGATATTGTAGCTCAATCCATCCAGGAGAGGATTTAAAGGAGCAGTTCAGCTTACTGTAAAACCAACTGTACATTTATTTTAAGTAAAGGCAAAAAATGATCAAAACAGCTGACGAGACCAAATAATGTGCAGCAAATGTTAGCTGGACTGTGTGTGTGTGTGTGTGTGTGTGTGTGTGTGTGTGTGTGTGTTCGTCTGGGTGAAAATCACTGACTTACTCACATTTGCTCTGATAAGCGCAGTTAAATCCACTCTATGGCTCTAATCTGAGAGATTTAGGAATGTGTTTGCTCTGCTCTGCTCTGCTCCCTCACACACACACACACACACACACACACGATCACACACACACACACATACAATATGTCGCTGCATACTTGGCCACAGAAGAATTAAGTCATGGGTGGGCTGTATGACCTCCGTCTTGGGTGGTGTCCAACAGTCTGTTCCTCTTTGTCTCATAAAATATTAACACACACACACACACACACACACACACACACACACACACACACACATATATATACATACAGATACAGATAGAGGGATCTTATCTATTCCAGTCTGGACCAGTTCTCGTACTCACAGCCTGCAGATACAATCATGCAAGGTGTGTTTTTTCATTTATAATAATTCAAACATTTGATATAAACACCTATAAATGTGCAAGAAGGAGAAATAATCATTTAAAAGGAGATGTATAATATATTTATCATGATATCCGACATCCTGACAATATAGAAATAGCAGAAAATCCCCTAAAGCGTATTACCTCTTTAAAAAACTGACCCCACGCAGATTTTTTAGTGAGCTAATTATTTGTAAATATTGTAAAATATAACAAGCAAAATTAAAATGTTTGATTGTTAAAGCTAAAAAAACCCAATTTGTGGTTGGTGTAGATAGTCCTAAAGTGTGTCTAGTCTTTAAAGGCTTTAATAACATTAACCAACCTAAATCTCTCCTCCTCTTCCTCCTCCTCTTCCTCCTCCTCTTCCCCTGCCCTCCTTTGATCTCCCCTCGGTTCAAAAATACACTTTCATACTGTCACACATTCGTAGCAGAAAATGATTAAAAGTGAAGATCTTGATAATAAATGACTCTAGTGCTTCGGACAGGTCGCTCTCACTTCAAAGTCACTCGGATTTCAAAAATATATATATATATAGAGAGAGGGTTTTTTTTTTTGCTGCCACTCTTTCATCAAAGAGCTGAACTAGATGGTCTGTCGTTGCTGTTTGGACTGTTAGCTTACCTGTTTCAGTGGAGTAGAGGTGTCTGGTACAACCTCACCTACTTCTAAGAGTTACGAAGAAGAAGGAATTATAGTCAAAAAAGGTAAAACTCCACCAACACTTGTAGTATTTATAAAAACTTAATAGTTAGACCAACGTGTTTCGGCTTGTTTCACCCACACGTCTACCTTCTACTGTATCTGACTCTACCTGCATGAGTAATGGTTACAAGTAGGGCTGGGCGATATGGTCAAAATCAAATATCACAATATTTTAGACCAAATACCTCGATATTGATATTGCAACAATATCGTAGAGATGACTGTCGATGCTTTAACAAAATATTTACGCTATGAAATCTTTGATAAATAATCATCAGTAATGTGGATGTAATGACAAAGTAAATAACAGAACAGCTATAACAGTCTGGTAAGTTCAGAAAATTACATATTTTACTGTAATGCAGCTTTAAAACCAGGAAAAGACGACTCATGATGACATATCGCGATATTACGATATCCACAATCTAAGACGATATCTAGTCTCATATCACGATATCGACATAATTTCAATATATTGCCCAGCCCTAGTTACAAGAATGCTGTTATACTGACACTTTAAAAGACACTTAATATGTGCTTAAAAGGATAAGTTAATATTCTGTAATTTATTGCAATGCAAGGTTAAAAATGTGGTAATTCATTGCTTTATAAAAAGTTTGTTGAGTTAAAACAAAGACATAATGAACAATACATTACAATAAGAAAACACAACAAGTGCATAAGATACAGATGATGCATAGAATTACTCAGTTTGCTTAAAGTACTGATCTGTTTTCGATTGCTAACGCCTCGTTCAGTCTGTGTATAATGGACTTGACTGAAGCTACATCATGTCTGTATGTTATTCTTTCTATCCCTCTACTTTACTGGTGCGTAACCAGGCGGGGAGTTCCGGTCCTCTGAAATGATGCCAACGCGGAAGTAACTTAAAACTGCATTCTATCAAAAGGCCACCAGGGGGCGACCGTTTTGGTGTCAAAAGGACTTCCGTCTCTATACAAGTCAATGGAGAATTCACCAACTTCTCACTTGATTTCTAACCTCAGTAAACGTTTTCAAAATGTGTTTATGGTCTCAATCGCTAGTTTAAAGCCTTCTTCAATGCAGTATGATGTTCATTTGGGACATTTTGGCCTCCCTGATTTTATATTTGACGATAAAGCAGGGTATGCATTAGGGCGTGGCTACGTCGTGATTGACAGGTTGATTGGTTCACAGGTTCAGGAGGGCGCCTCTTGCTCCTCCTGATGCCCATATAAGTAGAATCTGTGTTTTTATTTTACCCAGCATGCACTGGAAATTTTCAAGATGGCGCTGCTCAGATCCGAAACTATTGGCTTCCGAGCAGCAGTCCACAAACCAATGGGTGACGTCACGGATGTTACGTCCATGTCTTATATAGAGTCTATATGCATAACACACATGTTCTTCTAACTTTAATACACTTCAGATACAGGAGGCTCTTTCCTCCTTCACTAACTCTCATTTGGTACAAGGACACCTCAACTTGTTTGTGTCGATGTTATCCCCCCAAAAAAACAGAGCAAATTGAAAATGAGCCCGAATTTGACATAATGAGCAGCAAATACACAGATGTCAACATGCTCTTTAACTACATCCTCTTATCGGAGATGTGTGTGCTCATGCTGTTGCCCCACATTTGTTTCGCTTCTGCTCTCTGGTTTGTTTGTTTGTTTGTTTGTTTTTGCTTTTTTAGGAGGGATTAAGCGTTATCTGTTCGTCCCCGCCGCGTTCCTGTAGAGGCAGATAACTTTATAAGCAATTTTACACCATGGTAATTGGATCCCGGCGTTTCACACATCTGCCTTTCCACACCAAACGAAATCTGGATGAGTCAAAGTGAGCCGTAGGGCAGAGAGGGAGAGAGAGAGAGAGAGAGAGAGAGAAAGAGAGAGAGAGAGAGAGAGAGAGAGAGACACAGAGAGAGAGAGGGAGAGAGAGAGGTCACTTTTTTATTGTTTTATGTCAAATTGAAACATAATTTAAGCCTTAAATTTTTCTCCTCAGACAGTACTTTAAGGGTTAAATGTCAAACATTACCTTGTTCCAGCTGCTCAAACATCAGGATTTATGACTTATTTCCATTTTAAGTTTCAGTTAATTTAATATCTTTGGGTTTTTCACTGTTGGTTGGACAAAACTTTACTTTTTGGTTTTTGGGAAACTGTGATTTCACACTCATTTCCAACAGTTTATAGACCAAGCAGGAAATAAATCATAAGATTAATGCATTTTGAAAGGAACCATTACTTTCAGCTCTGAATGGAAAGCCAAAATGATACTTTCCAGTAAAAAATTGTAATGATAATAAAAACAGATTAATGAGTTCTTACTTAACTTTTTCCTAATGGGAACACAAACCAGAGCATCATCTTTCACATGCAGAATGCAGCATTTTTAACGATGTAATTCATCTTAAAACTCTCTCTCTTTCTTTCTCTTTCTCTGTCCGGCTGGTGTTTCTTTCTACTATCATGAGATTTTTGTTGCTTATTTACGCTCCTCCGATCCACTTTTACTTGCATAGATCGGTTTTATTGTTGCATAACAGAGGAAATATGAAGATGGGACTGTCATAACCATTAATACACATTTTACACAATGACTGTCTGAACCACTATAGGCGGGAAAACAGGGGCTTTAAATGGAAAGAGAGTTGGAATCGGCATTAAAAATCCAATGAAAGTGAGTCGTAACGTTTTCAGGAGAATGAGAGAAGATGACACAATGATTGCTTAACCCTTGTGTCGTCCTCCCGGGTCAAACTGACCCCGTCTGTTTTGACTGTTCCTTCTTCCTCCCTTCCTTCTTTCCTTTCCTCCCTTCCTTCCTCCCTCCTTTCCTTCTTTCTTCCTTCCTCCCTTCTTCCCTCCTTACTTTCCTTCCTTCTTCCTCTTACTTCCTTCTTCCCTCCTTTCCTCCCATCCTTCCTCCCTCCTTCCTTCCTCCCTCTTTTCATTCCTTCTTCCTTTCCTTCCTTCTTTCTTACTCCTTTCCTTACTCCCTCCTTTCCTTCCTTCTTCCTCCCTTCCTTCCTCCTTTCCTTCCTTCCTTCCTTCCTTCCTCCCTCCTTTCCTTCTTTCTTCCTCCCTTCCTTCCCTTCCTTCCTTCTTCCTTTCCTTCCTTCTTTCTTAATTCCTCCCTTCCTTCCTCCCTCCTTTCCTTCCTTCCTTCTCCCGTCCTTCCTCCTTTCCTTCCTTCTCCCTCCCTTCCTTCCTCCCTCCTTTCTTCCTCCCTTCCTTCCTCCCTCCTTTCCTTCCTTCCTCCATTCCTTCCTTCCATCCTTCCTTCTTCATCCCTTCCTTCCTTGACTCGAGGACAACAGGAGGGTTAAAGTGAAAGCTGGGAAATAAAAATTAAATATTAAAGTCTAAATGGAAAAAAAGGGAGAAGTGAAGATGTGAAAATTTAGAGAAATCAATGAAGACAGTCAGAGAGATGGATGGTAGAAGTAATTAGGTGCAAAGAAAAGAAGCATCGATTGTCCATACTGTCTTTTCTTTGATGGTTTGCATTGAATACATTGTGTGTTGCACCATATATTTTGTCGTCTTGCCGTCAACATGAACAAAAAGTGACTCTGAATCTTTGTGACATTGAAAAACAAAGTTATAGGTTTGACAGTGAGAGCAGCGGGAGAGCAGCTAGAATAAGGGAGCGAGACAGCACACACCTCCTGAACGAAGTGAGTAATGACAGCGAGAGGCTCGGAGCTCGCTGATCAAGGAAGGGGACGCGACGAATGAATGATGAGCACCGGGAGGGGAATTAAAGTGAGCAAATGAAAGGCTCAAGCGATGGAGAGGCGTGGACAGGTGGAGAGATAAATGAGGAGGTGGAGAGAGAGAGAGGAGACGATGACGAATGAGGGGGAGATGATGCAACGAGGTAGAGAAGAGAAGTGATGGAGAGATGAAAGAGTTGAGGGAACAGAAGCGTGGGGTCGACTTAAAAGTTCTGAAAGACCTTTGAAGAAGTGCGGAGATGAAAATGTGTCGTTTTTTGAGCATTGTCGCATCTTGTCAAAACATCCACGGAAAGTTCTCAAACTCACTTCTACAGCTTAATAAACTCTTCTCTTCTAGCTTTTTTTCTCCACAGTTTTCAATCACATCTCATGGTTTTCATCAGCAAATCCAAGTATAGTGATGTAATCATTACTTATGCCAACTGCATTCGCTAATGAAGACCTCGAGATGTGATTGGAGGCATTAAAAAGGTAGTAAGTGTATCTTTGTGTTGACTTTTGTCTTCAGTCCTTTGGGTTAACATTTGGTTTCGCTGTCCAGTTTTTTGTAAATCTAAGCCGACTGCAGCCAACATCTCCAACTAAAGTGGCTCGTAAACATTTCAGAGGCATCTTTTAAAGACTTTTAAGGTAGTATTTGATATTCATAATAATTTTCGGTTAATAACAATAAAACTGAATGTTGTGTTTTATCCAAGCTTCAATTACCAAGGCTGAGAGGCTGAAACCAAGGAAGTACCTTAAGGTGTAATGCCACTAATGGCCACTAGATGGCGGCTCCACTTGAATCCTATTCAAAAAGCATCAACTTCTCTCTTGAAACACTATGCTAATTATTTCTTCGGGCCTTTTAATAAGTGTGCTGGTGTTCATTTAGAAAATTAATGATCTGCTATTAAGATTTGAAGACTTATAGTAGCTTGTATGTCTACTGTGATGGCATTGATTGACATCTGTGATTGACACCAGCTGAGTTTAGTGTTCCTCTATTACGATATCTGGCCTGCTAGCACAATTTAGTTGATCGTAGGCTGACTTTGTAATTGTCTAAATATGGGTTTTAATTTCATGTCTGAGTCCATGACGACACTAAGATTTCTGGCTTGGTTTGAGGTTTTTACCGACTGAAGTTGATGACATGAGTGTTGACATTTCAATCGTTCTCCATTGCCTCCAAAGACAATCGCTTTGGTTTTAATCTTTTTTTTTTAAAGGTGCAGTAAGTAGGATTTTGTGGCATGTAGCGGTGAGGTTTCAGACTGCAACAAATTAAAACCCCCGTCTTCCCCTTCCAAGTGTGTATGAGGTAGTTTTCACTTTGGTTCTAGTCAGTGGGACGTATTTACAGGCGACACCCTGCAAATAGAGGCATGGGGTTGAAATGGGGAGCCAGAAAAGCTCCTGGCTCCAAAATAGGAAAGATGGCTCCAACCATAAGGCTTCAAAATTAGCTCCAATGCAAATCACCCCTCGCTACGTCCATCTGTGTTTGCAGTCTGTGGTTTTACCCCCATAAATCAACAATGAAAACCACTCCTAGTGTTATTTCCTCAAGCCTCCAGGCATGTGAGTCTCCCCACATTTACTGACAGACCCCTGCCTCTTGTTATACCAGCTCTTTCAATTTGTCAGGGTGACTTTTACACAGTACTAAAGAAAAAAAAAAGACAGAAAGAAACTGTTGTGCTGCTTTGCGCCCTCTCACTCCTCTCTGTACGTCCCTCAGGATAAGATGTTCTGTACACCGAACGCCCCAACCTCCTCACAGTCTAATAAAAGACGCTCGAAGCCCTCCGAGACTCAAAGGTGAACAGTTTGCCATTGCAGTCTCTCTCTCTCTACATAAGCAAAAAGGCAAATCAGCAGCTCGGGCAACATTTTTCACTGCAATACATCTTAATTACTCTCTCTCTGCATTTGGCTCCATCTCCAACAGAAAAGTGTCCACGGTGCAGGATCAATTTAGAAAGAGAAACTTCTGCAATGACGACTGCTGACCTGAGCAAAATGAATTCCTCTTTGCGGACAATAAAGAGTATCTATGCATCCATCTATCTACTATCTGCTGTATTGATGCACTATAAAGACATGAAGTTACTAATGTCACCAAGAATGGTTAACTGATGTTTTTCATATCATGTTCAGAGACGATTACTTGTGCATACCCAACTCATATTCTTTAAAACCTCTTGACCAAACTGCGCTGTGTAGATGAGTGCATTTGAGTCATACCTCCCATTCAGTAGACACAATGTTAATGTAGCATTCTGCAAAACCCTGTTATGTTAAATATCTGTGAATGGCAACTCTAGTAAAGGTTGTGTTATATGTTCATGGTCAGGCAGCTAAAACTACTTGAGATATGTAGATGTGACTATAAAACATCGTGTTAAGCTCAGGCACAACACAATGAAGTTGTATTAACTGATTGGCATCAGCTGTTTCATTTACGCCTCACAATCATTGGCTTATTCACAGCTGTGTGCTTCCACTCATATTCAATCATATCCTCGCTCATGCCAGATCTGTTTGGTGCCTCGGCTCCCTCGACCAGCAGCGAGCACAGCTGCTGCGAGGCCTGTAAGGAGCTAAAAGGCATATGACTGAGCAGCCTCGCCAAAAGGACTGCTCATGTTTTTTTTTGTCTGTATGTATCTGTGCGGATGCAATAAAGCACAAACCCAGCTTGTGTCTGAGCTCTGAACCATTGAAACTAACTTGCCAGGTATTCATGAATGCATTTAAAGCTTCCGGTATACGCTGCTGTTCGCACTGTGTTGTGATTGATTGCAAACATTAAGACGAGTGCTTTCTCTGCTGATCTGGTGAAACTCTTCCAACTGTGAAGTAGGCTATTAAAAACAGGTTAGAGGGCTTTTTAAGCAGCTGCTGTCAACCAAGTGATGGAAATTAGAGCATGACATTCATATCTGACCTGGATTGTAAAAACTTA